>NW_027473545.1:136527-237724 GCF_050947335.1 Megachile rotundata | reverse complement strand
GTGTGATTGTGATTGTGTGATTGTGATTGTGTGATTGTGATTGTGTGATTGTGATTGTGTGATTGTGATTGTGTGATTGTGATTGTGTGATTGTGATTGTGTGATTGTGATTGTGTGATTGTGATTGTGTGATTGTGATTGTGTGATTGTGATTGTGTGATTGTGATTGTGTGATTGTGATTGTGTGATTGTGATTGTGTGATTGTGATTGTGTGATTGTGATTGTGTGATTGTGATTGTGTGATTGTGATTGTGTGATTGTGATTGTGTGATTGTGATTGTGTGATTGTGATTGTGTGATTGTGATTGTGTGATTGTGATTGTGTGATTGTGATTGTGTGATTGTGATTGTGTGATTGTGATTGTGTGATTGTGATTGTGTGATTGTGATTGTGTGATTGTGATTGTGTGATTGTGATTGTGTGATTGTGATTGTGTGATTGTGATTGTGTGATTGTGATTGTGTGATTGTGATTGTGTGATTGTGATTGTGTGATTGTGATTGTGTGATTGTGATTGTGTGATTGTGATTGTGTGATTGTGATTGTGTGATTGTGATTGTGTGATTGTGATTGTGTGATTGTGATTGTGTGATTGTGATTGTGTGATTGTGATTGTGTGATTGTGATTGTGTGATTGTGATTGTGTGATTGTGATTGTGTGATTGTGATTGTGTGATTGTGATTGTGTGATTGTGATTGTGTGATTGTGATTGTGTGATTGTGATTGTGTGATTGTGATTGTGTGATTGTGATTGTGTGATTGTGATTGTGTGATTGTGATTGTGTGATTGTGATTGTGTGATTGTGATTGTGTGATTGTGATTGTGTGATTGTGATTGTGTGATTGTGATTGTGTGATTGTGATTGTGTGATTGTGATTGTGTGATTGTGATTGTGTGATTGTGATTGTGTGATTGTGATTGTGTGATTGTGATTGTGTGATTGTGATTGTGTGATTGTGATTGTGTGATTGTGATTGTGTGATTGTGATTGTGTGATTGTGATTGTGTGATTGTGATTGTGTGATTGTGATTGTGTGATTGTGATTGTGTGATTGTGATTGTGTGATTGTGATTGTGTGATTGTGATTGTGTGATTGTGATTGTGTGATTGTGATTGTGTGATTGTGATTGTGTGATTGTGATTGTGTGATTGTGATTGTGTGATTGTGATTGTGTGATTGTGATTGTGTGATTGTGATTGTGTGATTGTGATTGTGTGATTGTGATTGTGTGATTGTGATTGTGTGATTGTGATTGTGTGATTGTGATTGTGTGATTGTGATTGTGTGATTGTGATTGTGTGATTGTGATTGTGTGATTGTGATTGTGTGATTGTGATTGTGTGATTGTGATTGTGTGATTGTGATTGTGTGATTGTGATTGTGTGATTGTGATTGTGTGATTGTGATTGTGTGATTGTGATTGTGTGATTGTGATTGTGTGATTGTGATTGTGTGATTGTGATTGTGTGATTGTGATTGTGTGATTGTGATTGTGTGATTGTGATTGTGTGATTGTGATTGTGTGATTGTGATTGTGTGATTGTGATTGTGTGGTTGTGTGATTGTGTGATTGTGTGATTGTGTAATTGTGATTGTGTGATTGTGATTGTGTGATTGTGTGATTGTGTGATTGAGTGATTGTGTGAGTGTGTGGTTGTGTGATTGTGTGATTGTGTGATTGTGTGGTTGTGTGATTGTGTGATTGTGTGATTGTGTGATTGTGTGATTGTGTGATTGTGTGATTGTGTGATTGTGTGATTGTGTGATTGTGTGATTGTGTGATTGTGTGATTGTTTGATTGTGTGATTGTGTGATTTTGTGATTGTGTGATTGTGTGATTGTGTGATTGTGTGATTGTGTGATTGTGCGATTGTGTAATTGTGATTGTGTGATTGTGATTGTGTGTACTGTGTGATTGTGTGATTGTGTGATTGTGTGATTGTGTGATTGTGTGATTGTGTGATTGTGTGATTGTGTGATTGTGTGATTGTGTGATTGTGTGATTGTGTGATTGTGAGATTGTGTGATTGTGTGATTGTGTGATTGAGTGATTGTGTGACTGGGTGATTGTGTGACTGTGTGATTGTGTGACTGCGTGATTGTGTGGCCGCGATTGTGTGACCGTGATTGTGTGACCGTGATTTTGTGACCGTGATTGTGTGACCGTGATTGTGTCATCGTGATTGTGTGATCGTGATTGTGTGATCGTGATTGTGCAATCGTGATTGTGGGATTGCGTGATTGTGATTGTGTGATTGTGTGACTGTGTGATTGTGTGATTGTGTGATTGTGTGATTGTGTGATTGTGTGATTGTGTGATTATGTGATTGTGTGATTGTGTGATTGTGTGATTGTGTGATTGTGTGATTGTGTGAGTGTGTGATTGTCTGATTGAGTGATTGTGTGCTTGTGTGATTGTGTGGTTGTGTGATTGTGTGATTGTGTGATTAGGTGATTGTGTGATTGTGTGATTGTGACTGTGTGATTGTGTGAGTGTGTGATTGTGTGATTGAGTGATTGTGAGCTTGTGTGATTGTGTGGTTGTGTGATTGTGTGATTGTGTGATTGTGTGATTGTGTGATTGTGTGATTGTGTGATTGTGTGATTGTGTGATTGTGTGACTGTGTGATTGTGTGATTGTGTGATTGTGTGATTGTGTGATTGTGCGATTGTGTAATTGTGATTGTGTGATTGTGATTGTGTGTACTGTGTGATTGTGTGATTGTGTGATTGTGTGATTGTGTGATTGTGTGAGTGTGTGATTGTGTGATTGTGTGATTGTGTGATTGTGTGATTGTGTGATTGTGTGATTGTGTGATTGTGTGATTGTGTGATTGTGACTGTGTGATTGTGTGAGTGTGTGATTGTGTGATTGAGTGATTGTGTGGTTGTGTGATTGTGTGGTTGTGTGATTGTGTGATTGTGTGATTGTGTGATTGTGTGATTGTGTGATTGTGTGATTGTGTGATTGTGGTTGTGTGATTGTGACTGTGTGATTGTGATTGTGTGATTGTGATTGTGTGATTGTGATTGTGTGATTGTGACTGTGTGATTGTGTGAGTGTGTGATTGTGTGATTGTGTGATTGTGTGATTGTGTGATTGTGTGAGTGTGTGATTGTGTGATTGTGTGATTGTGTGATTGTGTGATTGTGTGATTGTGTGATTGTGTGATTGTGTGATTGTGTGATTGTGACTGTGTGATTGTGTGAGTGTGTGATTGTGTGATTGAGTGATTGTGTGGTTGTGTGATTGTGTGGTTGTGTGATTGTGTGATTGTGTGATTGTGTGATTGTGTGATTGTGTGATTGTGTGATTGTGTGATTGTGTGATTGTGTGATTGTGTGATTGTGTGATTGTGTGATTGTGTGATTGTGTGATTGTGTGATTGTGTGATTGTGTGATTGTGTGATTGTGTGATTGTGTGATTGTGTGATTGTGTGATTGTGTGATTGTGTGATTGTGTGATTGTGTGATTGTGTGATTGTGTGATTGTGTGAGTGTGTGATTGTGTGATTGTGTGATTGTGTGATTGTGTGATTGTGTGATTGTGTGATTGTGTGATTGTGTGATTGTGACTGTGTGATTGTGTGAGTGTGTGATTGTGTGATTGAGTGATTGTGTGATTGTGTGATTGTGTGATTGTGTGATTGTGTGATTGTGTGATTGTGTGATTGTGTGATTGTGTGATTGAGTGATTGTGTGGTTGTGTGATTGTGTGGTTGTGTGATTGTGTGATTGTGTGATTGTCTGATTGTGTGATTGTGTGATTGTGTGATAGTGACTGTGTGATTGTGTTATTGTGTGATTGTGTGATTGTGTGACCGTGATTGAGTGACCGTGATTGTGATTGCGTGATTGTGTGATTGTGTGATCGTGTGATCGTGTGATTGTGTGATCGTGTGATTGTGTGATTGTGTGAGTGTGTGATTGTGTGATTGTGTGATTGTGTGATTGTGTGGTTGTGTGATTTTGTGATTGTGTGATTGTGTGATTGTGTGATTGTGACTGTGTGATTGTGTGAGTGTGTGATTGTGTGACCGCGATTGTGTGACCGTGATTGTGTGACCGTGATTTTGTGACCGTGATTGTGTGACCGTGATTGTGTCATCGTGATTGTGTGATCGTGATTGTGTGATCGTGATTGTGCAATCGTGATTGTGTGATTGCGTGATTGTGATTGTGTGATTGTGTGACTGTGTGATTGTGTGATTGTGTGATTGTGTGATTGTGTGATTGTGTGATTGTGTGATTGTGTGATTGTGTGATTGTGTGATTGTGTGATTGTGTGATTGTGTGATTGTGAGATTGTGTGATTGTGTAATTGTGATTGTGTGATTGTGATTGTGTGTACTGTGTGATTGTGTGATTGTGTGATTGTGTGATTGTGTGATTGTGTGATTGTGTGATTATGTGATTGTGTGATTGTGTGATTGTGTGAGTGTGTGATTGTCTGATTGAGTGATTGTGTGCTTGTGTGATTGTGTGGTTGTGTGATTGTGTGATTGTGTGATTAGGTGATTGTGTGATTGTGTGATTGTGTGATTGTGTGATTGTGACTGTGTGATTGTGATTGTGTGATTGTGATTGTGTGATTGTGATTGTGTGATTGTGATTGTGTGATTGTGATTGTGTGATTGTGATTGTGTGATTGTGATTGTGTGATTGTGATTGTGTGATTGTGATTGTGTGATTGTGATTGTGTGATTGTGATTGTGTGATTGTGATTGTGTGATTGTGATTGTGTGATTGTGATTGTGTGATTGTGATTGTGTGATTGTGATTGTGTGATTGTGATTGTGTGATTGTGATTGTGTGATTGTGATTGTGTGATTGTGATTGTGTGATTGTGATTGTGTGATTGTGATTGTGTGATTGTGATTGTGTGATTGTGATTGTGTGATTGTGATTGTGTGATTGTGATTGTGTGATTGTGATTGTGTGATTGTGATTGTGTGATTGTGATTGTGTGATTGTGATTGTGTGATTGTGATTGTGTGATTGTGATTGTGTGATTGTGATTGTGTGATTGTGATTGTGTGATTGTGATTGTGTGATTGTGATTGTGTGATTGTGATTGTGTGATTGTGATTGTGTGATTGTGATTGTGTGATTGTGATTGTGTGATTGTGATTGTGTGATTGTGATTGTGTGATTGTGATTGTGTGATTGTGATTGTGTGATTGTGATTGTGTGATTGTGATTGTGTGATTGTGATTGTGTGATTGTGATTGTGTGATTGTGATTGTGTGATTGTGATTGTGTGATTGTGATTGTGTGATTGTGATTGTGTGATTGTGATTGTGTGATTGTGATTGTGTGATTGTGATTGTGTGATTGTGATTGTGTGATTGTGATTGTGTGATTGTGATTGTGTGATTGTGATTGTGTGATTGTGATTGTGTGATTGTGATTGTGTGATTGTGATTGTGTGATTGTGATTGTGTGATTGTGATTGTGTGATTGTGATTGTGTGATTGTGATTGTGTGATTGTGATTGTGTGATTGTGATTGTGTGATTGTGATTGTGTGATTGTGATTGTGTGATTGTGATTGTGTGATTGTGATTGTGTGATTGTGATTGTGTGATTGTGATTGTGTGATTGTGATTGTGTGATTGTGATTGTGTGATTGTGATTGTGTGATTGTGATTGTGTGATTGTGATTGTGTGATTGTGATTGTGTGATTGTGATTGTGTGATTGTGATTGTGTGATTGTGATTGTGTGATTGTGATTGTGTGATTGTGATTGTGTGATTGTGATTGTGTGATTGTGATTGTGTGATTGTGATTGTGTGATTGTGATTGTGTGATTGTGATTGTGTGATTGTGATTGTGTGATTGTGATTGTGTGATTGTGATTGTGTGATTGTGATTGTGTGATTGTGATTGTGTGATTGTGATTGTGTGATTGTGATTGTGATTGTGTGATTGTGATTGTGTGATTGTGATTGTGTGATTGTGATTGTGTGATTGTGATTGTGTGATTATGATTGTGTGATTGTGATTGTGTGATTGTGATTGTGTGATTGTGATTGTGTGATTGTGATTGTGTGATTGTGATTGTGTGATTGTGATTGTGTGATTGTGATTGTGTGATTGTGATTGTGTGATTGTGATTGTGTGATTGTGATTGTGTGATTGTGATTGTGTGATTGTGATTGTGTGATTGTGATTGTGTGATTGTGATTGTGTGATTGTGATTGTGTGATTGTGATTGTGTGATTGTGATTGTGTGATTGTGATTGTGTGATTGTGATTGTGTGATTGTGATTGTGTGATTGTGATTGTGTGATTGTGATTGTGTGATTGTGATTGTGTGATTGTGATTGTGTGATTGTGATTGTGTGATTGTGATTGTGTGATTGTGATTGTGTGATTGTGATTGTGTGATTGTGATTGTGTGATTGTGATTGTGTGATTGTGATTGTGTGATTGTGATTGTGTGATTGTGATTGTGTGATTGTGATTGTGTGATTGTGATTGTGTGATTGTGATTGTGTGATTGTGATTGTGTGATTGTGATTGTGTGATTGTGATTGTGTGATTGTGATTGTGTGATTGTGATTGTGTGATTGTGATTGTGTGATTGTGACTGTGTGATTGTGACTGTGTGATTGTGATTGTGTGATTGTGATTGTGTGATTGTGATTGTGTGATTGTGATTGTGTGATTGTGATTGTGTGATTGTGATTGTGTGATTGTGTGAGTGTGTGATTGTGTGATTGTGTGATTGTGTGATTGTGTGATTGTGTGATTGTGTGATTGTGTGATTGTGTGATTGTGACTGTGTGATTGTGTGAGTGTGTGATTGTGTGATTGAGTGATTGTGTGGTTGTGTGATTGTGTGGTTGTGTGATTGTGTGATTGTGTGATTGTGTGATTGTGTGATTGTGTGATTGTGTGATTGTGTGATTGTGGTTGTGTGATTGTGACTGTGTGATTGTGATTGTGTGATTGTGATTGTGTGATTGTGATTGTGTGATTGTGACTGTGTGATTGTGTGAGTGTGTGATTGTGTGATTGTGTGATTGTGTGATTGTGTGATTGTGTGAGTGTGTGATTGTGTGATTGTGTGATTGTGTGATTGTGTGATTGTGTGATTGTGTGATTGTGTGATTGTGTGATTGTGACTGTGTGATTGTGTGAGTGTGTGATTGTGTGATTGAGTGATTGTGTGGTTGTGTGATTGTGTGGTTGTGTGATTGTGTGATTGTGTGATTGTGTGATTGTGTGATTGTGTGATTGTGTGATTGTGTGATTGTGTGATTGTGTGATTGTGTGATTGTGTGATTGTGTGATTGTGTGATTGTGTGATTGTGTGATTGTGTGATTGTTTGATTGTTTGATTGTGTGATTGTGATTGTGTGATTGTGATTGTGTGATTGTGATTGTGTGATTGTGATTGTGTGATTGTGATTGTGTGATTGTGACTGTGTGATTGTGATTGTGATTGTGTGATTGTGATTGTGTGATTGTGATTGTGTGATTGTGATTGTGTGATTGTGATTGTGTGATTGTGATTGTGTGATTGTGATTGTGTGATTGTGATTGTGTGATTGTGATTGTGTGATTGTGATTGTGTGATTGTGATTGTGATTGTGTGATTGTGATTGTGTGATTGTGATTGTGTGATTGTGATTGTGTGATTGTGATTGTGTGATTGTGATTGTGTGATTGTGATTGTGTGATTGTGATTGTGTGATTGTGATTGTGATTGTGTGATTGTGATTGTGTGATTGTGATTGTGATTGTGTGATTGTGTCTGTGTGATTGTGTGAGTATGTGATTGTGTGATTGTGTGATTGTGTAATTGTGTGATTGTGTGATTGTGTGATTGTGTGATTGTGTGATTGTGTAATTGTGATTGTGCGATTGTGTGATTGTGTGATTGTGTGATTGTGTGATTGTGTGATTGTGTGATTGTGAGATTGTGTGATTGTGTGATGGTGTAATTGTGATTGTGTGATTGTGATTGTGTGATTGTGTGATTGTGTGATTGTGTGAGTGTGTGATTGTCTGATTGAGTGATTGTGTGCTTGTGTGATTGTGTGGTTGTGTGATTGTGTGATTGTGTGATTAGGTGATTGTGTGATTGTGTGATTGTGACTGTGTGATTGTATGAGTGTGTGATTGTGTGATTGAGTGATTGTGTGCTTGTGTGATTGTGTGGTTGTGTGATTTTGTGATTGTGTGATTGTGTGATTGTGTGATTGTGTGATTGTGTGAGTGTGTGATTGTGTGAGTGTGGGATTGTGTGATTGTGTGATTGTGTGATTGTGTGATTGTGTGATTGTGTGGTTGTGTGATTGTGTGATTGTGTGACTGTGTGATTGTGTGATTGTGTGATTGTGTGATTGTGTGATTGTGCGATTGTGTAATTGTGATTGTGTGATTGTGATTGTGTGATTGTGTGATTGTGTGATTGAGTGATTGTGTGAGTGTGTGGTTGTGTGATTGTGACTGTGTGATTGTGATTGTGTGATTGTGATTGTGTGATTGTGATTGTGTGATTGTGACTGTGTGATTGTGTGAGTGTGTGATTGTGTGATTGTGTGATTGTGTGATTGTGTGAGTGTGTGATTGTGTGATTGTGTGATTGTGTGATTGTGTGATTGTGATTGTGTGATTGTGATTGTGTGATTGTGTGATTGTGTGATTGTGTGATTGTGTGATTGTGTGATTGTGTGATTGTGTGATTGTGTGATTGTGTGATTGTGTGATTGTGTGATTGTGTGATTGTGTGATTGTGTGATTGTGTGATTGTGTGATTGTGTGATTGTGTGATTGTGTGATTGTGTGATTGTGTGATTGTGGTTGTGTGATTGTGACTGTGTGATTGTGATTGTGTGATTGTGATTGTGTGATTGTGATTGTGTGATTGTGTGAGTGTGTGATTGTGTGATTGTGTGATTGTGTGATTGTGTGATTGTGTGATTGTGTGATTGTGTGATTGTGTGATTGTGTGATTGTGTGAGTGTGAGATTGTCTGATTGAGTGATTGTGTGCTTGTGTGATTGTGTGGTTGTGTGATTGTGTGATTGTGTGATTGTGTGATTGTGACTGTGTGATTGTGTGAGTGTGTGATTGTGTGGTTGTGTGATTGTGTGGTTGTGTGATTGTGTGGTTGTGTGATTGTGTGATTGTGTGATTGTGTGATTGTGTGATTGCGACTGTGTGATTGTGTGAGTGTGTGATTGTGTGATTGAGTGATTGTGAGCTTGTGTGATTGTGTGGTTGTGTGATTGTGTGATTGTGTGATTGTGTGATTGTGTGATTGTGTGATTGTGTGATTGTGTGATTGTGTGATTGTGTGATTGTGTGATTGTGTGACCGTGATTGTGTGACCGTGATTGTGTGGCCGTGATTGAGTGACCGTGATTGTGATTGCGTGATCGTGTGATTGTGTGATCGTGTGATCGTGTGATTGTGTGATCGTGTGATTGTGTGATTGTGTGAGTGTGTGATTGTGTGATTGTGTGGTTGTGTGATTTTGTGATTGTGTGATTGTGTGATTGTGTGATTGTGTGATTGTGTGAGTGTGTGATTGTGTGAGTGTGGGATTGTGTGATTGTGTGATTGTGTGATTGTGTGATTGTGTGGTTGTGTGATTGTGTGATTGTGTGACTGTGTGATTGTGTGATTGTGTGATTGTGTGATTGTGTGATTGTGTGATTGTGTGATTGTGTGATTGTGTGATTGTGTGATTGTGTGATTGTGAGATTGTGTGATTGTGTGATTGTGTGATTGAGTGATTGTGTGACTGCGTGATTGTGTGACTGTGTGATTGTGTGACTGCGTGATTGTGTGACCGCGATTGTGTGACCGTGATTTTGTGACCGTGATTGTGTGACCGTGATTGTGTCATCGTGATTGTGTGATCGTGATTGTGTGATCGTGGTTGTGCAATCGTGATTGTGGGATTGCGTGATTGTGATTGTGCGATTGTGTGACTGTGTGATTGTGTGATTGTGTGATTGTGTGATTGTGTGATTGTGTGATTGTGTGATTGTGTGATTGTGTGATTGTGTGATTGTGTGATTGTGTGATTGTGTGATTGTGTGATTGTGTGATTGTGTGATTGTGTGATTGTGTGATTGTGTGATTGTGTGATTGTGTGATTGTGTGATTGTGATTGTGTAATTGTGATTGTGTGATTGTGATTGTGTGTACTGTGTGATTGTGTGATTGTGTGATTGTGTGATTGTGTGATTGTGTGATTGTGTGATTGTGTGATTGTGTGATTGTGTGATTGTGTGATTGTGTGATTGTGTGATTGTGTGATTGTGAGATTGTGTGATTGTGTGATTGTGTGATTGAGTGATTGTGTGACTGCGTGATTGTGTGACTGTGTGATTGTGTGACTGCGTGATTGTGTGACCGCGATTGTGTGACCGTGATTGTGTGACCGTGATTTTGTGACCGTGATTGTGTGACCGTGATTGTGTCATCGTGATTGTGTGATCGTGATTGTGTGATCGTGGTTGTGCAATCGTGATTGTGGGATTGCGTGATTGTGATTGTGTGATTGTGTGACTGTGTGATTGTGTGATTGTGTGATTGTGTGATTGTGTGATTGTGTGATTGTGTGATTGTGTGATTGTGTGATTGTGTGATTGTGTGACCGTGATTGTGTGACCGTGATTGTGTGGCCGTGATTGAGTGACCGTGATTGTGATTGCGTGATTGTGTGGTTGTGTGATCGTGTGATCGTGTGATTGTGTGATCGTGTGATTGTGTGATTGTGTGAGTGTGTGATTGTGTGATTGTGTGGTTGTGTGATTTTGTGATTGTGTGATTGTGTGATTGTGTGATTGTGTGATTGTGACTGTGTGATTGTGTGAGTGTGTGATTGTGTGAGTGTGGGATTGTGAGATTGTGTGATTGTGTGATTGTGTGATTGTGTGATTGTGTGGTTGTGTGATTGTGTGATTGTGTGATTGTGTGATTGTGTGATTGTGACTGTGTGATTGTGTGAGTGTGTGATTGTGGGAGTGTGGGATTGCGTGATTGTGTGATTGTGTGATTGTGTGATTGTGTGATTGTGTCGTTGTGTGATTGTGTGATTGTGTGACTGTGTGATTGTGTGATTGTGTGATTGTGTGATTGTGTGATTGTGTGATTGTGTGATTGTGTGATTGTGAGATTGTGTGATTGTGTGATTGTGTGATTGAGTGATTGTGTGACTGCGTGATTGTGTGACTGTCTGATTGTGTGACTGCGTGATTGTGTGACCGCGATTGTGTGACCGTGATTGTGTGACCGTGATTTTGTGACCGTGATTGTGTGACCGTGATTGTGTCATCGTGATTGTGTGATCGTGATTGTGTGATCGTGATTGTGCAATCGTGATTGTGGGATTGCGTGATTGTGATTGTGTGATTGTGTGACTGTGTGATTGTGTGATTGTGTGATTGTGTGATTGTGTGATTGTGTGATTGTGTGATTGTGTGATTATGTGATTGTGTGACTGTGTGATTGTGTGATTGTGTGATTGTGTGAGTGTGTGATTGTCTGATTGAGTGATTGTGTGCTTGTGTGATTGTGTGGTTGTGTGATTGTGTGATTGTGTGATTAGGTGATTGTGTGATTGTGTGATTGTGTGATTGTGACTGTGTGATTGTGTGAGTGTGTGATTGTGTGATTGAGTGATTGTGAGCTTGTGTGATTGTGTGGTTGTGTGATTGTGTGATTGTGTGATTGTGTGATTGTGTGATTGTGTGATTGTGTGATTGTGTGATTGTGTGATTGTGTGATTGTGTGATTGTGTGATTGTGTGATTGTGTGATTGTGTGATTGTGTGACAGTGATTGTGTGACCGTGATTGTGTGGCCGTGATTGAGTGACCGTGATTGTGATTGCGTGATTGTGTGATCGTGTGATTGTGTGATCGTGTGATTGTGTGATTGTGTGAGTGTGTGATTGTGTGATTGTGTGGTTGTGTGATTTTGTGATTGTGTGATTGTGTGATTGTGTGATTGTGACTGTGTGATTGTGTGAGTGTGTGATTGTGTGAGTGTGGGATTGTGTGATTGTGTGATTGTGTGATTGTGTGATTGTGTGATTGTGTGGTTGTGTGATTGTGTGATTGTGTGATTAGGTGATTGTGTGATTGTGCGATTGTGTAATTGTGATTGTGTGATTGTGATTGTGTGTACTGTGTGATTGTGTGATTGTGTGATTGTGTGATTGTGTGATTGTGTGATTGTGTGATTGTGTGATTGTGTGATTGTGTGATTGTGTGATTGTGTGATTGTGTGATTATGTGATTGTGTGATTGTGTGATTGTGTGAGTGTGTGATTGTCTGATTGAGTGATTGTGTGCTTGTGTGATTGTGTGGTTGTGTGATTGTGTGATTGTGTGATTAGGTGATTGTGTGATTGTGTGATTGTGTGATTGTGACTGTGTGATTGTGTGAGTGTGTGATTGTGTGATTGAGTGATTGTGTGCTTGTGTGATTGTGTGTTTGTGTGATTGTGTGATTGTGTGATTGTGTGATTGTGTGATTGTGTGATTGTGTGATTGTGTGATTGTGTGATTGTGTGATTGTGTGATTGTGTGATTGTGTGATTGTGTGATTGTGTGATTGTGTGATTGTGTGATTGTGTGATTGTGTGATTGTGTGATTGTGTGATTGTGTGATTGTGTGATTGTGTGATTGTGTGATTGTGTGATTGTGTGATTGTGGTTGTGTGATTGTGATTGTGTGATTGTGTCTGTGTGATTGTGTGAGTGTGTGATTGTGTGATTGTGTGATTGTGTGATTGTGTGATTGTGTGAGTGTGTGATTGTGTCATTGTGTGATTGTGTGATTGTGTAATTGTGATTGTGCGATTGTGTGATTGTGCGATTGTGTGATTGTGTGATTGTGTGATTGTGAGATTGTGTGATTGTGTGATGGTGTAATTGTGATTGTGTGATTGTGATTGTGTGATTGTGTGATTGTGTGATTGAGTGATTGTGTGAGTGTGTGGTCGTGTGATTGTGTGATTGTGTGATTGTGTGGTTGTGTGATTGTGTAATTGTGTGATTGTGTGATTGTGTGATTCTGTGATTGTGTGATTGTGTGATTGTGTGATTGTGTGACTGTGTGATTGTGTGATTGTGTGATTGTGTGATTGTGTGATTGTGTGATTGTGCGATTGTGTAATTGTGATTGTGTGATTGTGATTGTGTGTACTGTGTGATTGTGTGATTGTGTGATTGTGTGATTGTGTGATTGTGTGATTGTGTGATTGTGTGATTGTGTGATTGTGTGATTGTGTGATTGTGAGATTGTGTGATTGTGTGATTGTGTGATTGAGTGATTGTGTGACTGCGTGATTGTGTGACTGTGTGATTGTGTGACTGCGTGATTGTGTGACCGCGATTGTGTGACCGTGATTGTGTGACCGTGATTTTGTGACCGTGATTGTGTGACCGTGATTGTGTCATCGTGATTGTGTGATCGTGATTGTGTGATCGTGATTGTGCAATCGTGATTGTGGGATTGCGTGATTGTGATTGTGTGATTGTGTGACTGTGTGATTGTGTGATTGTGTGACTGTGTGATTGTGTGATTGTGTGATTGTGTGATTGTGTGATTATGTGATTGTGTGATTGAGTGATTGTGAGCTTGTGTGATTGTGTGGTTGTGTGATTGTGTGATTGTGTGATTGTGTGATTGTGTGATTGTGTGATTGTGTGATTGTGTGATAGTGACTGTGTGATTGTGTGAGTGTGTGGTTGTGTGATTGTGTGATTGTGTGATTGTGTGGTTGTGTGATTGTGTGATTGTGTGATTGTGTGATTGTGTGATTGTGTGATTGTGTGATTGTGTGACTGTGTGATTGTGTGGTTGTGTGATTGTGTGATTGTGTGGTTGTGATTGTGTGTACTGTGTGATTGTGTGATTGTGTGATTGTGTGATTGTGTGATTGTGTGATTGTGTGATTGTGTGATTGTGTGATTGTGTGATTGTGTGATTGTGAGATTGTGTGATTGTGTGATTGTGTGATTGAGTGATTGTGTGACTGCGTGATTGTGTGACTGTGTGATTGTGTGACTGCGTGATTGTGTGACCGCGATTGTGTGACCGTGATTGTGCGACCGTGATTTTGTGACCGTGATTGTGTGACCGTGATTGTGTCATCGTGATTGTGTGATCGTGATTGTGTGATCGTGGTTGTGCAATCGTGATTGTGTGATTGCGTGATTGTGATTGTGTGATTGTGTGACTGTGTGATTGTGTGATTGTGTGATTGTGTGGTTGTGTGATTGTGTGATTGTGTGATTGTGTGATTGTGTGATTGTGTGATTGTGTGATTGTGATTGTGTGATTGTGATTGTGTGATTGTCACTGTGTGATTGTGACTGTGTGATTGTGTGAGTGTGTGATTGTGTGATTGAGTGATTGTGTGCTTGTGTGATTGTGTGGTTGTGTGATTGTGTGATTGTGTGATTAGGTGATTGTGTGATTGTGTGATTGTGTGATTGTGCGATTGTGTGATTGTGTGATTGTGTGATTGTGTGATTATGTGATTGTGTGATTGTGTGATTGTGTGATTGTGTGAGTGTGTGAGTGTGTGATTGTCTGATTGAGGGATTGTGTGCTGTGTGATTGTGTGATTGTGACTGTGTGATTGTGTGAGTGTGTGATTGTGTGATTGTGTGATTGTGTGATTGTGTGATTGTGTGATAGTGACTGTGTGATTGTGTGATTGTGTGATTGTGTGATTGTGTGACCGTGATTGTGTGACCGTGATTGTGTGACCGTGATTGAGTGACCGTGATTGTGATTGCGTGATTGTGTGATTGTGTGATCGTGTGATCGTGTGATTGTGTGATCGTGTGATTGTGTGATTGTGTGAGTGTGTGATTGTGTGATTGTGTGATTGTGTGATTGTGACTGTGTGATTGTGTGGTTGTGTGATTTTGTGATTGTGTGATTGTGTGATTGTGTGACTGTGTGATTGTGTGACTCTGTGATTGTGTGATTGTGTGATTGTGCGATTGTGTGATTGTGCGATTGTGTAATTGTGATTGTGTGATTGTGATTGTGTGTACTGTGTGATTGTGTGATTGTGTGATTGTGTGATTGTGTGATTGTGTGATTGTGTGATTGTGTGATTGTGTGGTTGTGTGATTGTGTGATTGTGTGATTGTGTGGTTGTGTGATTGTGTGATTGTGTGATTGTGTGATTGTGTGATTGTGTGATTGTGTGATTGTGTGATTGTGTGATTGTGTGATTGTGTGATTGTGTGATTGTGTGATTGTGTGATTGTGATTGTGTGATTGTGATTGTGTGATTGTGATTGTGTGATTGTGACTGTGTGATTGTGACTGTGTGATTGTGTGAGTGTGTGATTGTGTGATTGAGTGATTGTGTGCGTGTGATTGTGTGGTTGTGTGATTGTGTGATTGTGTGATTAGGTGATTGTGTGATTGTGTGATTGTGTGATTGTGTGATTGTGTGATTGTGTGATTGTGTGATTGTGTGATTATGTGATTGTGTGATTGTGTGATTGTGTGATTGTGTGAGTGTGTGAGTGTGTGATTGTCTGATTGAGTGATTGTGTGCTTGTGTGATTGTGTGATTGTGACTGTGTGATTGTGTGAGTGTGTGATTGTGTGATTGTGTGATTGTGTGATTGTGTGATTGTGTGAGTGTGTGATTGTGTGATTGTGTGATTGTGTGATTGTGTGATTGTGTGATTGTGTGATTGTGTGATTGTGACTGTGTGATTGTGTGAGTGTGTGATTGTGTGATTGAGTGATTGTGTGGTTGTGTGATTGTGTGGTTGTGTGATTGTGTGATTGTGTGATTGTGTGATTGTGTGATTGTGTGATTGTGTGATAGTGACTGTGTGATTGTGTGATTGTGTGATTGTGTGATTGTGTGATTGTGTGACCGTGATTGTGTGACCGTGATTGTGTGACCGTGATTGAGTGACCGTGATTGTGATTGCGTGATTGTGTGATTGTGTGATCGTGTGATCGTGTGATTGTGTGATCGTGTGATTGTGTGATTGTGTGAGTGTGTGATTGTGTGATGGTGTGATTGTGTGATTGTGACTGTGTGATTGTGTGGTTGTGTGATTTTGTGATTGTGTGATTGTGTGATTGTGTGACTGTGTGATTGTGTGACTCTGTGATTGTGTGATTGTGTGATTGTGCGATTGTGTGATTGTGCGATTGTGTAATTGTGATTGTGTGATTGTGATTGTGTGTACTGTGTGATTGTGTGATTGTGTGATTGTGTGATTGTGTGATTGTGTGATTGTGTGATTGTGTGATTGTGTGGTTGTGTGATTGTGTGATTGTGTGATTGTGTGGCTGTGTGATTGTGTGATTGTGTGATTGTGTGATTGTGTGATTGTGTGATTGTGTGATTGTGTGATTGTGTGACTGTGTGATTGTGTGATTGTGTGATTGTGTGATTGTGTGGTTGTGTGATTGTGTGATTGTGTGATTGTGTGATCGTGTGATTGTGTGATCGTGTGATTGTGTGATTGTGTGAGTGTGTGATTGTGTGATAGTGTGACTGTGTGATTGTGACTGTGTGATTGTGTGGTTGTGTGATTTTGTGATTGTGTGATTGTGTGATTGTGTGACTGTGTGATTGTGTGACTCTGTGATTGTGTGATTGTGTGATTGTGCGATTGTGTGATTGTGCGATTGTGTAATTGTGATTGTGTGATTGTGATTGTGTGTACTGTGTGATTGTGTGATTGTGTGACTGTGTGATTGTGTGACTCTGTGATTGTGTGATTGTGTGATTGTGCGATTGTGTGATTGTGCGATTGTGTAATTGCGATTGTGTGATTGTGATTGTGTGTACTGTGTGATTGTGTGATTGTGTGATTGTGTGATTGTGTGATTGTGTGACTGTGTGATTGTGTGATTGTGTGATTGTGTGGTTGTGTGATTGTGTGATTGTGTGATTGTGTGGTTGTGTGATTGTGTGATTGTGATTGTGTGATTGTGATTGTGTGATTGTGATTGTGCGATTGTGATTGTGTGATTGTGATTGTGTGATTGTGATTGTGTGATTGTGATTGTGTGATTGTGATTGTGTGATTGTGATTGTGTGATTGTGATTGTGTGATTGTGTGATTGTGTGAGTGTGTGATTGTGTGATTGAGTGATTGTGTGGTTGTGTGATTGTGTGGTTGTGTGATTTTGTGATTGTGTGATTGTGTGATTGTGTGACTGTGTGATTGTGTGACTCTGTGATTGTGTGATTGTGTGATTGTGCGATTGTGTGATTGTGCGATTGTGTAATTGTGATTGTGTGATTGTGATTGTGTGTACTGTGTGATTGTGTGATTGTGTGACTGTGTGATTGTGTGACTCTGTGATTGTGTGATTGTGTGATTGTGCGATTGTGTGATTGTGCGATTGTGTAATTGTGATTGTGTGATTGTGATTGTGTGTACTGTGTGATTGTGTGATTGTGTGATTGTGTGATTGTGTGATTGTGTGACTGTGTGATTGTGTGATTGTGTGATTGTGTGGTTGTGTGATTGTGTGATTGTGTGATTGTGTGGTTGTGTGATTGTGTGATTGTGATTGTGTGATTGTGATTGTGTGATTGTGATTGTGCGATTGTGATTGTGTGATTGTGATTGTGTGATTGTGATTGTGTGATTGTGATTGTGTGATTGTGATTGTGTGATTGTGATTGTGTGATTGTGATTGTGTGATTGTGTGATTGTGTGAGTGTGTGATTGTGTGATTGAGTGATTGTGTGGTTGTGTGATTGTGTGGTTGTGTGATTTTGTGATTGTGTGATTGTGTGATTGTGTGACTGTGTGATTGTGTGACTCTGTGATTGTGCGATTGTGTAATTGTGATTGTGTGATTGTGATTGTGTGTACTGTGTGATTGTGTGATTGTGTGATTGTGTGATTGTGTGATTGTGTGATTGTGTGACTGTGTGATTGTGTGATTGTGTGATTGTGTGGTTGTGTGATTGTGTGATTGTGTGATTGTGTGGTTGTGTGATTGTGTGATTGTGTGATTGTGTGATTGTGTGATTGTGTGATTGTGTGATTGTGTGATTGTGTGATTGTGTGATTGTGTGATTGTGTGACTGTGTGATTGTGTGATTGTGTGATTGTGTGATTGTGCGATTGTGTAATTGTGATTGTGTGATTGTGATTGTGTGTACTGTGTGATTGTGTGATTGTGTGATTGTGTGATTGTGTGATTGTGTGATTGTGTGATTGTGTGATTGTGTGATTGTGTGATTGTGTGATTGTGTGATTGTGTGATTGTGTGATTGTGTGATTGTGTGATTGTGTGATTGTGTGATTGTGTGATTGTGTGATTGTGTGATTGTGTGATTGAGTGATTGTGACTGTGTGATTGTGACTGTGTGATTGTGTGAGTGTGTGATTGTGTGATTGAGTGATTGTGTGCTTGTGTGATTGTGCGGTTGTGTGATTGTGTGATTGTGTGATTAGGTGATTGTGTGATTGTGTGATTGTGTGATTGTGTGATTGTGTGATTGTGTGATTGTGTGATTGTGTGATTATGTGATTGTGTGATTGTGTGATTGTGTGATTGTGTGATTGTGTGATTGTGCGATTGTGTAATTGTGATTCTGTGATTGTGATTGTGTGTACTGTGTGATTGTGTGATTGTGTGATTGTGTGATTGTGTGATTGTGTGATTGTGTGATTGTGTGATTGTGTGATTGTGTGATTGTGTGATTGTGAGATTGTGCGATTGTGTGATTGTGTGATTGAGTGATTGTGTGACTGCGTGATTGTGTGACTGTGTGATTGTGTGACTGCGTGATTGTGTGACCGCGATTGTGTGACCGTGATTGTGTGACCGTGATTTTGTGACCGTGATTGTGTGACCGTGATTGTGTCATCGTGATTGTGTGATCGTGATTGTGTGATCGTGATTGTGCAATCGTGATTGTGTGATTGCGTGATTGTGATTGTCTGATTGAGTGATTGTGTGCTTGTGTGATTGTGTGATAGTGTGATTGTGTGATTGTGTGATTGTGTGATTGTGTGATTGTGGTTGTGTGATTGTGGTTGTGTGATTGTGGTTGTGTGATTGTGATTGTGTGATTGTGATTGTGTGATTGTGACTGTGTGATTGTGTGGGTGTGTGATTGTGTGATTGTGACTGTGTGATTGTGTGAGTGTGTGATTGTGTGATTGTGTGGTTGTGTGATTGTGTGGTTGTGTGATTTTGTGATTGTGTGATTGTGTGATTGTGTGATTGTGTGATTGTGTGATTGTGACTGTGTGATTGTGTGAGTGTGTGATTGTGTAAGTGTGTGATTGTGTGATTGTGTGATTGTGTGATTGTGTGATTGTGCGATTGTGTGATTGTGTGATTGTGTGATTGTGTGACTGTGTGATTGTGCGATTGTGTGATTGTGCGATTGTGCGATTGTGTGATTGTGCGATTGTGTAATTGTGATTGTGTGATTGTGATTGTGTGATTGTGTGATTGTGTGATTGTGTGATTGTGTGATTGTGTGATTGTGTGATTGTGTGATTGTGTGATTGTGTGATTGTGACTGTGTGATTGTGTGAGTGTGTGATTGTGTGATTGTGATTGTGTGATTGTGATTGTGTGATTGTGATTGTGTGATTGTGATTGTGTGATTGTGATTGTGTGACTGTGATTGTGTGATTGTGATTGTGTGATTGTGATTGTGTGATTGTGATTGTGTGATTGTGTGATTGTGATTGTGTGATTGTAATTGTGTGATTGTGATTGTGTGATTGCGATTGTGTGATTGTGTGATTGTGTGGTTGTGTGATTGTGTGATTGTGTGATTGTGTGATTGTGTGATTGTGTGATTGTGTGATTGTGGTTGTGTGATTGTGGTTGTGTGATTGTGGTTGTGTGATTGTGATTGTGTGATTGTGATTGTGTGATTGTGACTGTGTGATTGTGTGAGTGTGTGATTGTGTGATTGTGTGGTTGTGTGATTGTTTGGTTGTCTGATTTTGTGATTGTGTGATTGTGTGATTGTGTGATTGTGTGATTGTGACTGTGTGATTGTGTGATTGTGTGATTGTGTGATTGTGTGATTGTGTGATTGTGTGATTGTGTGATTGTGTGATTGTGGGATTGTGTGATTGTGTGACTGTGTGATTGTGTGATTGTGTGATTGTGCGATCGTGTGATTGTGCGATTGTGTAATTGTGATTGTGTGATTGTGATTGTGTGATTGTGTGATTGTGTGATTGTGTGATTGTGTGATTGTGTGATTGTGTGATTGTGTGATTGTGATTGTGTGATTGTGTGATTGTGTGATCGTGTGATCGTGTGATTGTGTGATCGTGTGATTGTGTGATTGTGTGAGTGTGTGATTGTGTGATTGTGTGATTGTGTGATTGTGTGATAGTGACTGTGTGATTGTGTGATTGTGTGATTGTGTGATTGTGTGACCGTGATTGTGTGACCGTGATTGTGTGACCGTGATTGAGTGACCGTGATTGTGATTGCGTGATTGTGTGATTGTGTGGTCGTGTGATCGTGTGATTGTGTGATCGTGTGATTGTGTGATTGTGTGAGTGTGCGATTGTGTGATTGTGTGATTGTGTGATTGTGACTGTGTGATTGTGTGATTGTGTGATTGTGTGATTGTGTGATTGTGTGATTGTGATTGTGTGATTGTGTGATCGTGTGATCGTGTGATCGTGTGATCGTGTGATCGTGTGATGGTGTGATTGTGTGATTGTGACTGTGTGATTGTGATTGTGTGATTGTGATTGTGTGATTGTGATTGTGTGATTGTGATTGTGTGATTGTGATTGTGTGATTGTGATTGTGTGATTGTGATTGTGTGATTGTGATTGTGATTGTGATTGTGTGATTGTGATTGTGTGGTTGTGATTGTGTGATTGTGATTGTGTGATTGTGATTGTGTGATTGTGATTGTGTGATTTTGATTGTGTGATTGTGATTGTGTGATTGTGATTGTGTGATTGTGTGATTGTGTGATTGTGTGATTGTGTGATTGTGTGATTGTGTGATTGTGTGATTGTGTGATTGTGTGATTGTGTGATTGTGTGATTGTGTGATTGTGTGATTGTGTGATTGTGTGATTGTGTGATTGTGTGATTGTGTGATTGTGTGATTGTGTGATTGTGTGATTGTGTGATTGTGTGATTGTGTGATTGTGTGATTGTGTGATTGTGTGATTGTGTGATTGTGTGATTGTGTGATTGTGTGATTGTGTGATTGTGTGATTGTGTGATTGTGTGATTGTGTGATTGTGTGATTGTGTGATTGTGTGATTGTGTGATTGTGATTGTGTGATTGTGATTGTGTGATTGTGATTGTGATTGTGTGATTGTGATTGTGTGATTGTGTGATTGTGATTGTGTGATTGTGATTGTGTGATTGTGTGATTGTGATTGTGTGATTGTGATTGTGTGATTGTGATTGTGTGATTGTGATTGTGTGAGTGTGATTGTGTGATTGTGATTGTGTGATTGTGATTGTGTGATTGTGATTGTGTGATTGTGATTGTGTGATTGTGATTGTGTGATTGTGATTGTGTGATTGTGATTGTGTGATTGTGATTGTGTGATTGTGATTGTGTGATTGTGATTGTGTGATTGTGATTGTGTGATTGTGATTGTGTGATTGTGATTGTGTGATTGTGATTGTGTGATTGTGATTGTGTGATTGTGATTGTGTGATTGTGATTGTGTGATTGTGATTGTGTGATTGTGACTGTGTGATTGTGTGAGTGTGTGATTGTGTGATTGAGTGATTGTGTGGTTGTGTGATTGTGTGGTTGTGTGATTGTGTGATTGTGTGATTGTGTGATTGTGTGATTGTGTGATTGTGTGATTGTGTGATTGTGTGATTGTGTGATTGTGTGATTGTGGTTGTGTGATTGTGATTGTGTGATTGTGATTGTGTGATTGTGTCTGTGTGATTGTGTGAGTATGTGATTGTGTGATTGTGTGATTGTGTGATTGTGTGATTGTGTGATTGTGTGATTGTGTTATTGTGTGATTGTGATTGTGTGATTGTGATTGTGTGATTGTGATTGTGTGATTGTGATTGTGTGACTTTGATTGTGTGATTGTGATTGTGTGATTGTGATTGTGTGATTGTGATTGTGTGATTGTGTGATTGTGTGATTGTGTGATTGTGTGATTGTGTGATTGTGTGATTGTGTGATTGTGTGATTGTGTGATTGTGTGATTGTGTGATTGTGTGATTGTGTGATTGTGTGATTGTGTGATTGTGTGATTGTGTGATTGTGTGATTGTGTGATTGTGTGATTGTGTGATTGTGTGATTGTGTGATTGTTTGATTGTGTGATTGTTTGATTGTGTGATTGTGTGATTGTGTGATTGTGTGATTGTGTGATTGTGTGATTGTGTGATTGTGTGATTGTGTGATTGTGTGATTGTGTGATTGTGTTATTGTGTGATTGTGTTATTGTGTGATTGTGTGATTGTGTGATTGTGTGATTGTGTGATTGTGTGATTGTGTGATTGTGTGATTGTGTGATTGTGTGATTGTGTGATTGTGTGATAGTGTGATTGTGTGATTGTGTGATTGTGTGATTGTGTGATTGTTTGATTGTGTGATTGTGTGATTGTGTGATTGTGTGATTGTGTGATTGTGTGATTGTGTGATTGTGTGATTGTGTTATTGTGTGATTGTGTGATTGTGTGATTGTGTGATTGTGTGATTGTGTGATTGTGTGATTGTGTGATTGTGTGATTGTGTGATTGTGTGATTGTGTGATTGTGTGATTGTGTGATTGTGTGATTGTGTGATTGTGTGATTGTGTGATTGTGTGATTGTGTGATTGTGTGATTGTGTGATTGTGTGATTGTGTGATTGTGTGATTGTGTGATTGTGTGATTGTGTGATTGTGTGATTGTGTGATTGTGTGATTGTGTGATTGTGTGATTGTGTGATTGTGTGATTGTGTGATTGTGTGAGTGTGTGATTGTGTGATTGTGTGATTGTGTGATTGTGTGAGTGTGTGATTGTGTGATTGTGTGATTGTGTGATTGTGTGAGTGTGTGATTGTGTGATTGTGTGATTGTGTGATTGTGTGATTGTGATTGTGTGATTGTGACTGTGTGATTGTGTGAGTGTGTGATTGTGTGATTGAATGATTGGGTGGTTGTGTGATTGTGTGGTTGTTAGATTGTGTGGTTGTGTGATTGTGTGATTGTGTGATTGTGTGATTGTGTGATTGTGTGATTGTGTGATTGTGGTTGTGTGATTGTGATTGTGTGATTGTGATTGTGTGATTGTGTCTGTGTGATTGTGTGAGTACGTGATTGTGTGATTGTGTGATCGTGTGATTGTGTAATTGTGATTGTGTGATTGTGTGATTGTGTGATTGTGTGATTGTGTGATTGTGATTGTGTGATTGTGATTGTGTGATTGTGATTGTGATTGTGATTGTGTGATTGTGTGATTGTGATTGTGTGATTGTGATTGTGTGATTGTGATTGTGTGATTGTGATTGTGTGATTGTGATTGTGTGATTGTGATTGTGTGATTGTGATTGTGTGATTGTGATTGTGTGATTGTGATTGTGTGATTGTGATTGTGTGATTGTGACTATGTGATTGTGTGAGTGTGTGATTGTGTGATTGAGTGATTGTGTGGTTGTGTGATTGTGTGGTTGTGTGATTGTGTGATTGTGTGATTGTGTGATTGTGTGATTGTGTGATTGTGTGATTGTGTGATTGTGTGATTGTGTGATTGTGGTTGTGTGATTGTGATTGTGTGATTGTGATTGTGTGATTGTGTCTGTGTGATTGTGTGAGTATGTGATTGTGTGATTGTGTGATTGTGTGATTGTGTGATTGTGTGATTGTGTGATTGTGTAATTGTGATTGTGCGATTGTGTGATTGTGTGATTGTGTGATTGTGTGATTGTGTGATTGTGTGATTGTGAGATTGTGTGATTGTGTGATGGTGTAATTGTGATTGTGTGATTGTGATTGTGTGATTGTGTGATTGTGTGATTGAGTGATTGTGTGAGTGTGTGGTTGTGTGATTGCGTGATTGTGTGATTGTGTGGTTGTGTGATTGTGTGATTGTGTGATTAGGTGATTGTGTGATTGTGTGATTGTGTGATTGTGACTGTGTGATTGTATGAGTGTGTGATTGTGTGATTGAGTGATTGTGTGCTTGTGTGATTGTGTGGTTGTGTGATTGTGTGATTGTGTGATTGTGTGATTGTGTGATTGTGTGATTGTGTGATTGTGTGATTGTGTGATTGTATGATTGTGTGATTGTGTGATTGTGTGATCGTGTGATTGTGTGATCGTGTGATTGTGTGATTGTGTGATTGTGTGATTGTGTGATTGTGTGATTGTGTGATTGTGTGATTGTGTGATTGTGTGATTGTGATTGTGTGATTGTGATTGTGTGATTGTGATTGTGTGATTGTGATTGTGTGATTGTGATTGTGTGATTGTGTGATTGTGATTGTGTGATTGTGATTGTGTGATTGTGATTGTGTGATTGTGATTGTGTGATTGTGATTGTGTGATTGTGATTGTGTGATTGTGATTGTGTGATTGTGATTGTGTGATTGTGATTGTGTGATTGTGATTGTGTGATTGTGATTGTGTGATTGTGATTGTGTGATTGTGATTGTGTGATTGTGACTGTGTGATTGTGTGAGTGTGTGATTGTGTGATTGAGCGATTGTGTGGTTGTGTGATTGTGTGGTTGTGTGATTGTGTGATTGTGTGATTGTGTGATTGTGTGATTGTGTGATTGTGTGATTGTGTGATTGTGTGATTGTGTGATTGTGTGATTGTGTGATTGTGTGATTGTGGTTGTGTGATTGTGATTGTGTGATTGTGATTGTGTGATTGTGTCTGTGTGATTGTGTGAGTATGTGACTGTGTGATTGTGTGATTGTGTGATTGTGTGATTGTGTAATTGTGATTGTGCGATTGTGTGATTGTGTGATTGTGTGATTGTGTGATTTTGTGATTGTGAGATTGTGTGATTGTGTGATGGTGTAATTGTGATTGTGTGATTGTCATTGTGCGATTGTGTGATTGTGTGATTGTGTGATTGTGTGATTTTGTGATTGTGAGATTGTGTGATTGTGTGATGGTGTAATTGTGATTGTGTGATTGTGATTGTGTGATTGTGTGATTGTGTGATTGAGTGATTGTGTGAGTGTGTGGTTGTGTGATTGTGTGATTGTGTGATTTTGTGATTGTGTGATTGTGTGATTGTGTGTGTGTGATTGTGTGATTGTGTGATTGTGTGATTGTGTGATTGTGTGATTGTGTGATTGTGTGATTGTGTGATTGTGTGATTGTGTGATTGTGTGATTGTGTGATTGTGTGATTGTGTGATTGTGTGATTGTGTGTTTGTGGTTGTGTGATTGTGACTGTGTGATTGTGATTGTGTGATTGTGATTGTGTGATTGTGACTGTGTGATTGTGTGAGTGTGTGATTGTGTGATTGTGTGATTGTGTGATTGTGTGATTGTGTGATTGTGTGATTGTGTGATTGTGTGACTGTGTGATTGTGTGAGTGTGTGATTGTGTGATTGTGTGATTGTGTGATTGTGTGATTGTGTGGTTGTGTGGTTGTGTGATTGTGTGATTGTGTGATTAGGTGATTGTGTGATTGTGTGATTGTGTGATTGTGTGATTGTGACTGTGTGATTGTGTGAGTGTGTGATTGTGTGGTTGTGTGATTGTGTGGTTGTGTGATTGTGTGGTTGTGTGATTGTGTGATTGTGTGGTTGTGTGATTGTGTGATTGTGTGATTGTGTGATTGTGTGATTGTGTGATTGTGTGATTGTGTGATTGTGAGTGTGTGATTGTCTGATTGAGTGATTGTGTGCTTGTGTGATTGTGTGGTTGTGTGATTGTGTGATTGTGTGATTGTGTGATTGTGTGATTGTGTGATTGTGTGATTGTGTGATTGTGTGATTGTGTGATTGTGTGATTGTGTGATTGTGTGATTGTGATTGTGTGATTGTTATTGTGAGATTGTGACTGTGTGATTGTGACTGTGTGATTGTGTGAGTGTGTGATTGTGTGATTGAGTGATTGTGTGATTGTGTGATTGTGTGATTGTGTGATTGTGTGATTGTGTGATTGTGTGATTGTGTGATTGTGTGATTGTGTGATTGTGTGATTGTGTGATTGTGTGAGTGTGTGATTGTGTGATTGTGTGATTGTGTGATTGTGTGATTGTGTGATTGTGTGATTGTGTGATTGTGTGATTGTGTGATTGTGTGATTGTGTGATTGTGTGAGTGTGTGATTGTGTGATTGTGTGATTGTGTGATTGTGTGATTGTGTGATTGTGTGATTGTGTGATTGTGTGATTGTTTGATTGTGTGATTGTGTGATTGTGTGATTGTGTGAGTGTGTGATTGTCTGATTGAGTGATTGTGTGCTTGTGTGATTGTGTGGTTGTGTGATTGTGTGATTGTGTGGTTGTGTGATTGTGTGATTGTGTGATTGTGTGATTGTGTGATTGTGTGATTGTGTGATTGTGTGATTGTGTGATTGTGTGATTGTGTGATTGTGTGATTGTGTGATTGTGTGATTGTGTGATTGTGTGATTGTGTGATTGTGTGAGTGTGTGATTGTGTGATTGTGTGATTGTGTGATTGTGTGATTGTGTGATTGTGTGATTGTGTGATTGTGTGATTGTGTGATTGTGTGATTGTGTGATTGTGTGAGTGTGTGATTGTGTGATTGTGTGATTGTGTGATTGTGTGATTGTGTGATTGTGTGATTATGTGAGTGTGTGATTGTCTGATTGAGTGATTGTGTGCTTGTGTGATTGTGTGGTTGTGTGATTGTGTGATTGTGTGATTAGGTGATTGTGTGATTGTGTGATTGTGTGATTGTGACTGTGTGATTGTGTGATTGTGTGATTGAGTGATTGTGTGAGTGTGTGTTTGTGTGATTGTGTGATTGTGTGATTGTGTGATTGTGCGATTGTGTAATTGTGATTGTGTGATTGTGATTTTGTGTACTGTGTGATTGTGTGTACTGTGTGATTGTGTGATTGTGTGATTGTGTGATTGTGTGATTGTGTGATTGTGTGATTGAGTGATTGTGTGGTTGTGTGATTGTGTGGTTGTGTGATTGTGTGGTTGTGTGATTGTGTGATTGTGTGATTGTGTGATTGTGTGATTGTGTGATTGTGTGATTGTGTGATTGTGTGATTGTGTGATTGTGTGATTGTGTGATTGTGTGATTGTGTGATTGTGTGATTGTGTGATTGTGTGATTGTGTGATTGTGTGATTGTGTGATTGTGTGATTGCGTGATTGTGTGATTGGGTGAGTGTGTGATTGTCTGATTGAGTGATTGTGTGCTTGTGTGATTGTGTGGTTGTGTGATTGTGTGATTGTGTGATTAGCTGATTGTGTGATTGTGTGATTGTGTGATTGTGACTGTGTGATTGTGTGAGTGTGTGATTGTGTGGTTGTGTGATTGTGTGGTTGTGTGATTGTGTGGTTGTGTGATTGTGTGATTGTGTGATTGTGTGATTATGTGATTGTGTGATTGTGTGATTGTGTGATTGTGTGATTGTGTGAGTGTGTGATTGTCTGATTGAGTGATTGTGTGCTTGTGTGATTGTGTGGTTGTGTGATTGTGTGATTGTGTGATTGTGTGATTAGGTGATTGTGTGATTGTGTGATTGTGTGATTGTGTGATTGTGTGATTGTGTGATTGTGTCATTGTGATTGTGTGATTGGGATTGTGTGATTGTGACTGTGTGATTGTGACTGTGTGATTGTGACTGTGTGATTGTGTGAGTGTGTGATTGTGTGATTGTGTGATTGAGTGATTGTGTGCTTGTGTGATTGTGTGGTTGTGTGATTGTGTGATTGTGTGATTAGGTGATTGTGTGATTGTGTGATTGTGTGATTGTGTGATTGTGTGATTGTGTGATTGTGTGATTGTGTGATTATGTGATTGTGTGATTGTGTGATTGTGTGATTGTGCGAATGTGTGATTTTCTGATTGAGTGATTGTGTGCTTGTGTGATTGTGTGGTTGTGTGATTGTGTGATTGTGTGATTGTGACTGTGTGATTGTGTGAGTGTGTGATTGTGTGATTGAGTGATTGTGTGCTTGTGTGATTGTGTGGTTGTGTGATTGTGTGATTGTGTGATTGTGTGATTGTGTGATTGTGTGATTGTGTGATTGTGTGATTGTGTGATTGTGTGATTGTGTGATTGTGTGATTGTGTGATTGTGTGATTGTGTGATTGTGTGATTGTGTGATTGTGTGATTGTGTGATTGTGTGATTGTGTGATTGTGTGATTGTGTGATTGTGGTTGTGTGATTGTGATTGTGTGATTGTGATTGTGTGATTGTGACTGTGTGATTGTGTGAGTGTGTGATTGTGTGATTGTGTTATTGTGTGATTGTGTGAGTGTGTGATTGTGTGATTGTGTGATTGTGTGATTGTGTGATTGTGATTGTGTGATTGTGACTGTGTGATTGTGTGAGTGTGTGATTGTGTGATTGAGTGATTGTGTGGTTGTGTGATTGTGTGGTTGTGTGATTGTGTGGTTGTGTGATTGTGTGATTGTGTGATTGTGTGATTGTGTGATTGTGTGATTGTGTGAATGTGTGATTGTGGTTGTGTGATTGTGGTTGTGTGATTGTGGTTGTGTGATTGTGATTGTGTGATTGTGATTGTGTGATTGTGACTGTGTGATTGTGTGAGTGTGTGATTGTGTGATTGTTTGGTTGTGTGATTGTGTGATTGTGTGATTGTGTGATTGTGTGAGTGTGTGACTGTGTGAGTGTGTGATTGTGTGATTGTGAGATTGTGTGATTGTGTGATTGTGTGATTGTGTGATTGTGTGGTTTTGTGATTGTTTGATTGTGTGATTAGGTGATTGTGTGATTGTGTGATTGTGTGATTGTGTGATTGTGTGATTGTGTGATTGTGTGATTGTGTGATTATGTGATTGTGTGATTGTGTGATTGTGTGAGTGTGTGATTGTCTGATTGAGTGATTGTGTGCTTGTGTGATTGTGTGGTTGTGTGATTGTGTGATTGTGTGATTAGGTGATTGTGTGATTGTGTGATTGTGTGATTGTGACTGTGTGATTGTGTGAGTGTGTGATTGTGTGATTGAGTGATTGTGTGCTTGTGTGATTGTGTGGTTGTGTGATTGTGTGATTGTGTGATTGTGTGATTGTGTGATTGTGTGATTGTGTGATTGTGTGATTGTGTGATTGTGTGATTGTGTGATTGTGTGATTGTGTGATTGTGTGATTGTGTGATTGTGGTTGTGTGATTGTGATTGTGTGATTGTGATTGTGTGATTGTGATTGTGTGATTGTGTCTGTGTGATTGTGTGAGTGTGTGATTATGTGATTGTGTGATTGTGTGATTGTGTGAGTGTGTGATTGTGTCATTGTGTGATTGTGTGATTGTGTAATTGTGATTGTGCGATTATGTGATTGTGCGATTGTGTGATTGTGTGATTGTGTGATTGTGAGATTGTGTGATTGTGTGATGGTGTAATTGTGATTGTGTGATTGTGATTGTGTGATTGTGTGATTGTGTGATTGAGTGATTGTGTGAGTGTGAGGTTGTGTGATTGGGTGATTGTGTGATTGTGTGGTTGTGTGATTGTGTGATTGTGTGATTGTGTGATTGTGTGATTGTGTGATTGTGTGATTGTGTGATTGTGTGATTGTGTGACTGTGTGATTGTGTGATTGTGTGATTGTGTGATTGTGTGATTGTGCGATTGTGTAATTGTGATTGTGTGATTGTGATTGTGTGTACTGTGTGATTGTGTGATTGTGTGATTGTGTGATTGTGTGATTGTGTGATTGTGTGATTGTGTGATTGTGTGATTGTGTGATTGTGTGATTGTGTGATTGTGTGATTGTGTGATTGTGTGATTGTGTGATTGAGTGATTGTGTGACTGCGTGATTGTGTGACTGTGTGATTGTGTGACTGCGTGATTGTGTGACCGCGATTGTGTGACCGTGATTGTGTGACCGTGATTTTGTGACCGTGATTGTGTAACCGTGATTGTGTCATCGTGATTGTGTGATCGTGATTGTGTGATCGTGATTGTGCAATCGTGATTGTGGGATTGCGTGATTGTGATTGTGTGATTGTGTGACTGTGTGATTGTGTGATTGTGTGATTGTGTGATTGTGTGATTGTGTGATTGTGTGATTATGTGATTGTGTGATTGTGTGATTGTGTGATTGTGTGATTGTGTGAGTGTGTGATTGTCTGATTGAGTGATTGTGTGCTTGTGTGATTGTGTGGTTGTGTGATTGTGTGATTGTGTGACTAGGTGATTGTGTGATTGTGTGATTGTGTGATTGTGTGATTGTGACTGTGTGATTGTGTGAGTGTGTGATTGTGTGATTGAGTGATTGTGAGCTTGTGTGATTGTGTGGTTGTGTGATTGTGTGATTGTGTGATTGTGTGATTGTGTGATTGTGTGATTGTGTGATTGTGTGATTGTGTGATTGTGTGATTGTGTGATTGTGTGATTGTGTGATTGTGTGATTGTGTGATTGTGTGATTGTGTGATTGTGTGATTGTGTGATTGTGTGATTGTGTGATTGTGTGATTGTGTGATTGTGGTTGTGTGATTGTGACTGTGTGATTGTGATTGTGTGATTGTGATTGTGTGATTGTGTGAGTGTGTGATTGTGTGATTGTGTGATTGTGTGATTGTGTGAGTGTGTGATTGTGTGATTGTGTGATTGTGCGATTGTGTGATTGTGTGATTGTGTGATTGTGTGATTGTGACTGTGTGATTGTGTGAGTGTGTGATTGTGTGATTGAGTGATTGTGTGGTTGTGTGGTTGTGTGATTGTGTGATTGTGTGATTGTGTGATTGTGTGATTGTGTGATTGTGACTGTGTGATTGTGTGAGTGTGTGATTGTGTGATTGAGTGATTGTGTGGTTGTGTGGTTGTGTGATTGTGTGATTGTGTGATTGTGTGATTGTGTGATTGTGTGATTGTGTGATTGTGTGATAGTGACTGTGTGATTGTGTGATTGTGTGATTGTGTGATTGTGTGACCGTGATTGTGTGACCGTGATTGTGTGGCCGTGATTGAGTGACCGTGATTGTGATTGCGTGATTGTGTGATTGTGTGATCGTGTGATCGTGTGATTGTGTGATCGTGTGATTGTGTGATTGTGTGAGTGTGTGATTGTGTGATTGTGTGATTGTGTGATTGTGACTGTGTGATTGTGTGATTGTGTGATTGTGTGGTTGTGTGATTTTGTGATTGTGTGATTGTGTGATTGTGTGATTGTGACTGTGTGATTGTGTGAGTGTGTGATTGTGTGAGTGTGTGATTGTGTGATTGTGTGATTGTGTGATTGTGTGATTGTGTGATTGTGTGATTGTGTGATTGTGTGATTGTGTGATTGTGTGATTGTGTGGTTGTGTGATTGTGTGATTGTGTGATTAGGTGATTGTGTGATTGTGCGATTGTATAATTGTGATTGTGTGATTGTGATTGTGTGTACTGTGTGATTGTGTGATTGTGTGATTGTGTGATTGTGACTGTGTGATTGTGTGATTGTGTGATTGAGTGATTGTGTGAGTGTGTGGTTGTGTGATTGTGTGATTGTGTGATTGTGTGGTTGTGTGATTGTGTGATTGTGTGATTGTGTAATTGTGTGATTGTGTGATTGTGTGATTGTGGTTGTGTGATTGTGACTGTGTGATTGTGATTGTGTGATGGTGATTGTGTGATTGCGACTGTGTGATTGTGTGAGTGTGTGATTGTGTGATTGTGTGATTGTGTGATTGTGTGATTGTGTGATTGTGTGAGTGTGTGATTGTGTGATTGTGTGATTGTGTGATTGTGTGATTGTGTGATTGTGACTGTGTGATTGTGTGAGTGTGTGATTGTGTGATTGAGTGATTGTGTGGTTGTGTGATTGTGTGATTGTGTGGTTGTGTGATTGTGTGATTGTGTGATTGTGTGATTGTGTGATTGTGTGATTGTGTGATTGTGTGATAGTGACTGTGTGATTGTGTGATTGTGTGATTGTGTGATTGTGTGACCGTGATTGTGTGACCGTGATTGTGTGACCGTGATTGAGTGACCGTGATTGTGATTGCGTGATTGTGTGATTGTGTGATCGTGTGATCGTGTGATTGTGTGATCGTGTGATTGTGTGATTGTGTGATTGTGACTGTGTGATTGTGTGATTGTGTGATTGTGTGGTTGTGTGATTTTGTGATTGTGTGATTGTGTGATTGTGTGATTGTGTGATTGTGTGATTGTGTGATTGTGTGATTGTGACTGTGTGATTGTGTGAGTGTGTGATTGTGTGAGTGTGTGATTGTGTGATTGTGTGATTGTGTGATTGTGTGATTGTGTGATTGTGTGATTGTGTGATAGTGTGATTGTGTGATTGTGTGATTGTGTGATTGTGTGATTGTGTGATTGTGTGATAGTGACTGTGTGATTGTGTGATTGTGTGATTGTGTGATTGTGTGACCGTGATTGTGTGACCGTGATTGTGTGGCCGTGATTGAGTGACCGTGATTGTGATTGCGTGATTGTGTGATTGTGTGATCGTGTGATCGTGTGATACTGTGATCGTGTGATTGTGTGATTGTGTGAGTGTGTGATTGTGTGATTGTGTGATTGTGTGATTGTGACTGTGTGATTGTGTGATTGTGTGGTTGTGTGATTTTGTGATTGTGTGATTGTGTGATTGTGTGATTGTGACTGTGTGATTGTGTGAGTGTGTGATTGTGTGAGTGTGGGATTGTGTGATTGTGTGATTGTGTGATTGTGTGATTGTGTGATTGTGTGATTGTGTGATTGTGTGATTGTGTGATTGTGTGATTATGTGATTGTGTGATTGTGTGATTGTGTGATTGTGTGATTGTGTGAGTGTGTGATTGTCTGATTGAGTGATTGTGTGCTTGTGTGATTGTGTGGTTGTGTGATTGTGTGATTGTGTGATTAGGTGATTGTGTGATTGTGTGATTGTGTGATTGTGTGATTGTAACTGTGTGATTGTGTGAGTGTGTGATTGTGTGATTGAGTGATTGTGTGCTTGTGTGATTGTGTGCTTGTGTGATTGTGTGATTGTGTGATTGTGTGATTGTGTGATTGTGTGATTGTGTGATTGTGTGATTGTGTGATTGTGTGATTGTGTGATTGTGTGATTGTGTGATTGTGTGATTGTGTGATTGTGTGATTGTGTGATTGTGGTTGTGTGATTGTGACTGTGTGATTGTGATTGTGTGATTGTGATTGTGTGATTGTGACTGTGTGATTGTGTGAGTGTGTGATTGTGTGATTGTGTGATTGTGTGATTGTGTGAGTGTGCGATTGTGTGATTGTGTGATTGTGTGATTGTGTGATTGTGATTGTGTGATTGGGACTGTGTGATTGTGTGATTGTTTGATTGTGTGATTAGGTGATTGTGTGATTGTGTGATTGTGTGATTGTGTGATTGTGTGATTGTGTGATTGTGTGATTGTGTGATTGTGTGATTATGTGATTGTGTGATTGTGTGATAGTGTGAGTGTGTGATTGTCTGATTGAGTGATTGTGTGCTTGTGTGATTGTGTGGTTGTGTGATTGTGTGATTGTGTGATTAGGTGATTGTGTGATTGTGTGATTGTGTGATTGTGACTGTGTGATTGTGTGAGTGTGTGATTGTGTGATTGAGTGATTGTGTGCTTGTGTGATTGTGTGGTTGTGTGATTGTGTGATTGTGTGATTGTGTGATTGTGTGAGTGTGTGATTGTGTGATTGTGTAATTGTGATTGTGCGATTATGTGATTGTGCGATTGTGTGATTGTGTGATTGTGTGATTGTGAGATTGTGTGATTGTGTGATGGTGTAATTGTGATTGTGTGATTGTGATTGTGTGATTGTGTGATTGTGTGATTGTGTGATTGAGTGATTGTGTGAGTGTGTGGTTGTGTGATTGTGTGATTGTGTGATTGTGTGGTTGTGTGATTGTGTGATTGTGTGATTGTGTGATTGTGTGATTGTGTGATTGTGTGATTGTGTGATTGTGTGACTGTGTGATTGTGTGATTGTGTGATTGTGTGATTGTGTGATTGTGCGATTGTGTAATTGTGATTGTGTGATTGTGATTGTGTGTACTGTGTGATTGTGTGATTGTGTGATTGTGTGATTGTGTGATTGTGTGATTGTGTGATTGTGTGATTGTGTGATTGTGTGATTGTGTGATTGTGTGATTGTGTGATTGTGTGATTGTGTGATTGTGTGATTGTGTGATTGTGTGATTGTGTGATTGTGTGATTGTGTGAGTGTGTGATTGTCTGATTGAGTGATTGTGTGCTTGTGTGATTGTGTGGTTGTGTGATTGTTTGATTGTGTGATTAGGTGATTGTGTGATTGTGTGATTGTGTGATTGTGTGATTGTAACTGTGTGATTGTGTGAGTGTGTGATTGTGTGATTGAGTGATTGTGTGCTTGTGTGATTGTGTGGTTGTGTGATTGTGTGATTGTGTGATTGTGTGATTGTGTGATTGTGTGATTGTGTGATTGTGTGATTGTGTGATTGTGTGATTGTGTGATTGTGTGATTGTGTGATTGTGTGATTGTGTGATTGTGGTTGTGTGATTGTGACTGTGTGATTGTGATTGTGTGATTGTGATTGTGTGATTGTGACTGTGTGATTGTGTGAGTGTGTGATTGTGTGATTGTGTGATTGTGTGATTGTGTGAGTGTGCGATTGTGTGATTGTGTGATGGTGTGATTGTGTGATTGTGTGATTGTGTGATTGTGATTGTGTGATTGGGACTGTGTGATTGTGTGAGTGTGTGATTGTGTGATTGAGTGATTGTGTGGTTGTGTGATTGTGTGGTTGTGTGATTGTGTGGTTGTGTGATTGTGTAATTGTGTGATTGTGTGGTTGTGTGATTGTTTGATTGTGTGATTAGGTGATTGAGTGATTGTGTGATTGTGTGATTGTGTGATTGTGTGATTGTGTGATTGTGTGATTATGTGATTGTGTGATTGTGTGATTATGTGAGTGTGTGATTGTCTGATTGAGTGATTGTGTGCTTGTGTGATTGTGTGGTTGTGTGATTGTGTGATTGTGTGATTAGGTGATTGTGTGATTGTGTGATTGTGTGATTGTGACTGTGTGATTGTGTGATTGTGTGATTGAGTGATTGTGTGAGTGTGTGTTTGTGTGATTGTGTGATTGTGTGATTGTGTGATTGTGTGATTGTGTGATTGTGTGATTGTGCGATTGTGTAATTGTGATTGTGTGATTGTGATTTTGTGTACTGTGTGATTGTGTGTACTGTGTGATTGTGTGATTGTGTGATTGTGTGATTGTGTGATTGTGTGATTGTGTGATTGTGTGATTGTGTGATTGTGTGATTGAGTGATTGTGTGGTTGTGTGATTGTGTGGTTGTGTGATTGTGTGGTTGTGTGATTGTGTGATTGTGTGATTGTGTGATTGTGTGATTGTGTGATTGTGTGATTGTGTGATTGTGTGATTGTGTGATTGTGTGATTGTGTGATTGTGTGATTGTGTGATTGTGTGATTGTGTGATTGTGTGATTGTGTGATTGTGTGATTGTGTGATTGTGTGATTGTGTGATTGTGTGATTGCGTGATTGTGTGATTGGGTGAGTGTGTGATTGTCTGATTGAGTGATTGTGTGCTTGTGTGATTGTGTGGTTCTGTGATTGTGTGATTGTGTGATTAGCTGATTGTGTGATTGTGTGATTGTGTGATTGTGACTGTGTGATTGTGTGAGTGTGTGATTGTGTGGTTTTGTGATTGTGTGGTTGTGTGATTGTGTGGTTGTGTGATTGTGTGATTGTGTGATTGTGTGATTGTGTGATTGTGTGATTGTGTGATTGTGTGATTGTGTGATTGTGTGAGTGTGTGATTGTCTGATTGAGTGATTGTGTGCTTGTGTGATTGTGTGGTTGTGTGATTGTGTGATTGTGTGATTGTGTGATTAGGTGATTGTGTGATTGTGTGATTGTGTGATTGTGTGATTGTGTGATTGTGTGATTGTGTGATTGTGTGATTGTGTGATTGTGTGATTGTGTGATTGTGATTGTGTGATTGGGATTGTGTGATTGTGTGATTGGGATTGTGTGATTGTGACTGTGTGATTGTGACTGTGTGATTGTGACTGTGTGATTGTGTGAGTGTGTGATTGTGTGATTGTGTGATTGAGTGATTGTGTGCTTGTGTGATTGTGTGGTTGTGTGATTGTGTGATTGTGTGATTAGGTGATTGTGTGATTGTGTGATTGTGTGATTGTGTGATTGTGTGATTGTGTGATTGTGTGATTGTGTGATTGTGTGATTATGTGATTGTGTGATTGTGTGATTGTGTGATTGTGCGAATGTGTGATTTTCTGATTGAGTGATTGTGTGCTTGTGTGATTGTGTGGTTGTGTGATTGTGTGATTGTGTGATTGTGACTGTGTGATTGTGTGAGTGTGTGATTGTGTGATTGTGTGATTGTGTGATTGTGTGATTGTGTGATTGTGTGATTGTGTGATTGTGTGATTGTGTGATTGTGTGATTGTGTGATTGTGTGATTGTGTGATTGTGTGATTGTGTGATTGTGGTTGTGTGATTGTGATTGTGTGATTGTGATTGTGTGATTGTGATTGTGTGATTGTGTCTGTGTGATTGTGTGAGTGTGTGATTATGTGATTGTGTGATTGTGTGATTGTGTGAGTGTGTGATTGTGTCATTGTGTGATTGTGTGATTGTGTAATTGTGATTGTGCGATTATGTGATTGTGCGATTGTGTGATTGTGTGATTGTGTGATTGTGAGATTGTGTGATTGTGTGATGGTGTAATTGTGATTGTGTGATTGTGATTGTGTGATTGTGTGATTGTGTGATTGAGTGATTGTGTGAGTGTGAGGTTGTGTGATTGGGTGATTGTGTGATTGTGTGGTTGTGTGATTGTGTGATTGTGTGATTGTGTGATTGTGTGATTGTGTGATTGTGTGATTGTGTGATTGTGTGATTGTGTGACTGTGTGATTGTGTGATTGTGTGATTGTGTGATTGTGTGATTGTGTGATTGTGCGATTGTGTAATTGTGATTGTGTGATTGTGATTGTGTGTACTGTGTGATTGTGTGATTGTGTGATTGTGTGATTGTGTGATTGTGTGATTGTGTGATTGTGTGATTGTGTGATTGTGTGATTGTGTGATTGTGTGATTGTGTGATTGTGTGATTGTGTGATTGTGTGATTGTGTGATTGTGTGATTGTGTGATTGTGTGATTGTGTGATTGTGTGATTGTGTGATTGAGTGATTGTGTGACTGCGTGATTGTGTGACTGTGTGATTGTGTGACTGCGTGATTGTGTGACCGCGATTGTGTGACCGTGATTGTGTGACCGTGATTTTGTGACCGTGATTGTGTAACCGTGATTGTGTCATCGTGATTGTGTGATCGTGATTGTGTGATCGTGATTGTGCAATCGTGATTGTGGGATTGCGTGATTGTGATTGTGTGATTGTGTGACTGTGTGATTGTGTGATTGTGTGATTGTGTGATTGTGTGATTGTGTGATTGTGTGATTGTGTGATTATGTGATTGTGTGATTGTGTGATTGTGTGATTGTGTGATTGTGTGAGTGTGTGATTGTCTGATTGAGTGATTGTGTGCTTGTGTGTTTGTGTGGTTGTGTGATTGTGTGATTGTGTGATTAGGTGATTGTGTGATTGTGTGATTGTGTGATTGTGTGATTGTGACTGTGTGATTGTGTGAGTGTGTGATTGTGTGATTGAGTGATTGTGAGCTTGTGTGATTGTGTGGTTGTGTGATTGTGTGATTGTGTGATTGTGTGATTGTGTGATTGTGTGATTGTGTGATTGTGTGATTGTGGTTGTGTGATTGTGACTGTGTGATTGTGATTGTGTGATTGTGATTGTGTGATTGTGACTGTGTGATTGTGTGAGTGTGTGATTGTGTGATTGTGTGATTGTGTGATTGTGTGAGTGTGCGATTGTGTGATTGTGTGATTGTGTGATTGTGTGATTGTGTGATTGTGTGATTGTGATTGTGTGATTGGGACTGTGTGATTGTGTGAGTGTGTGATTGTGTGATTGAGTGATTGTGTGGTTGTGTGATTGTGTGGTTGTGTGATTGTGTGGTTGTGTGATTGTGTAATTGTGTGATTGTGTGGTTGTGTGATTGTTTGATTGTGTGATTAGGTGATTGAGTGATTGTGTGATTGTGTGATTGTGTGATTGTGTGATTGTGTGATTGTGTGATTATGTGATTGTGTGATTGTGTGATTATGTGAGTGTGTGATTGTCTGATTGAGTGATTGTGTGCTTGTGTGATTGTGTGGTTGTGTGATTGTGTGATTGTGTGATTAGGTGATTGTGTGATTGTGTGATTGTGTGATTGTGACTGTGTGATTGTGTGATTGTGTGATTGAGTGATTGTGTGAGTGTATGTTTGTGTGATTGTGTGATTGTGTGATTGTGTGATTGTGTGATTGTGTGATTGTGCGATTGTGTAATTGTGATTGTGTGATTGTGATTTTGTGTACTGTGTGATTGTGTGTACTGTGTGATTGTGTGATTGTGTGATTGTGTGATTGTGTGATTGTGTGATTGTGTGATTGTGTGATTGTGTGATTGTGTGATTGAGTGATTGTGTGGTTGTGTGATTGTGTGGTTGTGTGATTGTGTGGTTGTGTGATTGTGTGATTGTGTGATTGTGTGATTGTGTGATTGTGTGATTGTGTGATTGTGTGATTGTGTGATTGTGTGATTGTGTGATTGTGTGATTGTGTGATTGTGTGATTGTGTGATTGTGTGATTGTGTGATTGTGTGATTGTGTGATTGTGTGATTGTGTGATTGTGTGATTGCGTGATTGTGTGATTGGGTGAGTGTGTGATTGTCTGATTGAGTGATTGTGTGCTTGTGTGATTGTGTGGTTCTGTGATTGTGTGATTGTGTGATTAGCTGATTGTGTGATTGTGTGATTGTGTGATTGTGACTGTGTGATTGTGTGAGTGTGTGATTGTGTGGTTTTGTGATTGTGTGGTTGTGTGATTGTGTGGTTGTGTGATTGTGTGATTGTGTGATTGTGTGATTGTGTGATTGTGTGATTGTGTGATTGTGTGATTGTGTGATTGTGTGAGTGTGTGATTGTCTGATTGAGTGATTGTGTGCTTGTGTGATTGTGTGGTTGTGTGATTGTGTGATTGTGTGATTGTGTGATTAGGTGATTGTGTGATTGTGTGATTGTGTGATTGTGTGATTGTGTGATTGTGTGATTGTGTGATTGTGTGATTGTGATTGTGTGATTGGGATTGTGTGATTGTGACTGTGTGATTGTGACTGTGTGATTGTGACTGTGTGATTGTGTGAGTGTGTGATTGTGTGATTGTGTGATTGAGTGATTGTGTGCTTGTGTGATTGTGTGGTTGTGTGATTGTGTGATTGTGTGATTAGGTGATTGTGTGATTGTGTGATTGTGTGATTGTGTGATTGTGTGATTGTGTGATTGTGTGATTGTGTGATTGTGTGATTATGTGATTGTGTGATTGTGTGATTGTGTGATTGTGCGAATGTGTGATTTTCTGATTGAGTGATTGTGTGCTTGTGTGATTGTGTGGTTGTGTGATTGTGTGATTGTGTGATTGTGACTGTGTGATTGTGTGAGTGTGTGATTGTGTGATTGAGTGATTGTGTGCTTGTGTGATTGTGTGGTTGTGTGATTGTGTGATTGTGTGATTGTGTGATTGTGTGATTGTGTGATTGTGTGATTGTGTGATTGTGTGATTGTGTGATTGTGTGATTGTGTGATTGTGTGATTGTGTGATTGTGTGATTGTGTGATTGTGTGATTGTGTGATTGTGGTTGTGTGATTGTGACTGTGTGATTGTGATTGTGTGATTGTGATTGTGTGATTGTGACTGTGTGATTGTGTGAGTGTGTGATTGTGTGATTGTGTTATTGTGTGATTGTGTGAGTGTGTGATTGTGTGATTGTGTGATTGTGTGATTGTGTGATTGTGTGATTGTGTGATTGTGATTGTGTGATTGTGACTGTGTGATTGTGTGAGTGTGTGATTGTGTGATTGAGTGATTGTGTGGTTGTGTGATTGTGTGGTTGTGTGATTGTGTGGTTGTGTGATTGTGTGATTGTGTGATTGTGTGATTGTGTGATTGTGTGATTGTGTGATTGTGTGATTGTGTGATTGTGTGATTGTGTGATTGTGTGATTGTGTGATTGTGTGATTGTGTGATTGTGTGATTGTGTGATTGTGTGATTGTGTGATTGTGTGATTGTGTGAATGTGTGATTGTGGTTGTGTGATTGTGGTTGTGTGATTGTGGTTGTGTGATTGTGATTGTGTGATTGTGATTGTGTGATTGTGACTGTGTGATTGTGTGAGTGTGTGATTGTGTGATTGTTTGGTTGTGTGATTGTGTGATTGTGTGATTGTGTGATTGTGTGAGTGTGTGACTGTGTGAGTGTGTGATTGTGTGATTGTGAGATTGTGTGATTGTGTGATTGTGTGATTGTGTGATTGTGTGGTTTTGTGATTGTTTGATTGTGTGATTAGGTGATTGTGTGATTGTGTGATTGTGTGATTGTGTGATTGTGTGATTGTGTGATTGTGTGATTGTGTGATTATGTGATTGTGTGATTGTGTGATTGTGTGAGTGTGTGATTGTCTGATTGAGTGATTGTGTGCTTGTGTGATTGTGTGGTTGTGTGATTGTGTGATTGTGTGATTAGGTGATTGTGTGATTGTGTGATTGTGTGATTGTGACTGTGTGATTGTGTGAGTGTGTGATTGTGTGATTGAGTGATTGTGTGCTTGTGTGATTGTGTGGTTGTGTGATTGTGTGATTGTGTGATTGTGTGATTGTGTGATTGTGTGATTGTGTGATTGTGTGATTGTGTGATTGTGTGATTGTGTGATTGTGTGATTGTGTGATTGTGGTTGTGTGATTGTGATTGTGTGATTGTGATTGTGTGATTGTGATTGTGTGATTGTGTCTGTGTGATTGTGTGAGTGTGTGATTATGTGATTGTGTGATTGTGTGATTGTGTGAGTGTGTGATTGTGTCATTGTGTGATTGTGTGATTGTGTAATTGTGATTGTGCGATTATGTGATTGTGCGATTGTGTGATTGTGTGATTGTGTGATTGTGAGATTGTGTGATTGTGTGATGGTGTAATTGTGATTGTGTGATTGTGATTGTGTGATTGTGTGATTGTGTGATTGAGTGATTGTGTGAGTGTGAGGTTGTGTGATTGGGTGATTGTGTGATTGTGTGGTTGTGTGATTGTGTGATTGTGTGATTGTGTGATTGTGTGATTGTGTGATTGTGTGATTGTGTGATTGTGTGATTGTGTGACTGTGTGATTGTGTGATTGTGTGATTGTGTGATTGTGTGATTGTGTGATTGTGCGATTGTGTAATTGTGATTGTGTGATTGTGATTGTGTGTACTGTGTGATTGTGTGATTGTGTGATTGTGTGATTGTGTGATTGTGTGATTGTGTGATTGTGTGATTGTGTGATTGTGTGATTGTGTGATTGTGTGATTGTGTGATTGTGTGATTGTGTGATTGAGTGATTGTGTGACTGCGTGATTGTGTGACTGTGTGATTGTGTGACTGCGTGATTGTGTGACCGCGATTGTGTGACCGTGATTGTGTGACCGTGATTTTGTGACCGTGATTGTGTAACCGTGATTGTGTCATCGTGATTGTGTGATCGTGATTGTGTGATCGTGATTGTGCAATCGTGATTGTGGGATTGCGTGATTGTGATTGTGTGATTGTGTGACTGTGTGATTGTGTGATTGTGTGATTGTGTGATTGTGTGATTGTGTGATTGTGTGATTGTGTGATTATGTGATTGTGTGATTGTGTGATTGTGTGATTGTGTGATTGTGTGAGTGTGTGATTGTCTGATTGAGTGATTGTGTGCTTGTGTGTTTGTGTGGTTGTGTGATTGTGTGATTGTGTGATTAGGTGATTGTGTGATTGTGTGATTGTGTGATTGTGTGATTGTGACTGTGTGATTGTGTGAGTGTGTGATTGTGTGATTGAGTGATTGTGAGCTTGTGTGATTGTGTGGTTGTGTGATTGTGTGATTGTGTGATTGTGTGATTGTGTGATTGTGTGATTGTGTGATTGTGTGGTTGTGTGATTGTGACTGTGTGATTGTGATTGTGTGATTGTGATTGTGTGATTGTGTGAGTGTGTGATTGTGTGATTGTGTGATTGTGTGATTGTGTGATTGTGTGAGTGTGTGATTGTGTGATTGTGTGATTGTGCGATTGTGTGATTGTGTGATTGTGTGATTGTGTGATTGTGACTGTGTGATTGTGTGAGTGTGTGATTGTGTGATTGAGTGATTGTGTGGTTGTGTGGTTGTGTGATTGTGTGATTGTGTGATTGTGTGATTGTGTGATTGTGTGATTGTGACTGTGTGATTGTGTGAGTGTGTGATTGTGTGATTGAGTGATTGTGTGGTTGTGTGGTTGTGTGATTGTGTCATTGTGTGATTGTGTGATTGTGTGATTGTGTGATTGTGTGATAGTGACTGTGTGATTGTGTGATTGTGTGATTGTGTGATTGTGTGACCGTGATTGTGTGACCGTGATTGTGTGGCCGTGATTGAGTGACCGTGATTGTGATTGCGTGATTGTGTGATTGTGTGATCGTGTGATCGTGTGATTGTGTGATCGTGTGATTGTGTGATTGTGTGAGTGTGTGATTGTGTGATTGTGTGATTGTGTGATTGTGACTGTGTGATTGTGTGATTGTGTGATTGTGTGGTTGTGTGATTTTGTGATTGTGTGATTGTGTGATTGTGTGATTGTGACTGTGTGATTGTGTGAGTGTGTGATTGTGTGAGTGTGTGATTGTGTGATTGTGTGATTGTGTGATTGTGTGATTGTGTGATTGTGTGATTGTGTGATTGTGTGATTGTGTGATTGTGTGGTTGTGTGATTGTGTGATTGTGTGATTAGGTGATTGTGTGATTGTGCGATTGTATAATTGTGATTGTGTGATTGTGATTGTGTGTACTGTGTGATTGTGTGATTGTGTGATTGTGTGATTGTGTGATTGTGTGATTGTGTGATTGTGTGATTGTGTGATTGTGTGATTGTGTGATTGTGTGATTGTGTGATTGTGTGATTGTGTGATTGTGTGATTGTGTGATTGTGTGATTGTGTGATCGTGTGAGTGTGTGATTGTGTGATTGAGTGATTGTGTGCTTGTGTGATTGTGTGGTTGTGTGATTGCGTGATTGTGTGATTGTGTGATTGTGTGATTGTGTGATTGTGTGATTGTGTGATTGTGTGATTGTGTGAGTGTGTGATTGTCTGATTGAGTGATTGTGTGCTTGTGTGATTGTGTGATTGTGGGAGTGTGCGATTGTGTGATTGTGTGATTGTGTGATTGTGATTGTGTGATTGTGACTGTGTGATTGTGTGAGTGTGTGATTGTGTGATTGAGTGATTGTGTGGTTGTGTGATTGTGTGGTTGTGCGATTGTGTGGTTGTGTGATTGTGTGATTGTGTGATTGTGTGATTGTGTGATTGTGTGGTTGTGTGATTGTTTGATTGTGTGATTAGGTGATTGTGTGATTGTGTGATTGTGTGATTGTGTAATTGTGTGATTGTGTGATTATGTGATTGTGTGATTGTGTGATTGTGTGAGTGTGTGATTGTCTGATTGAGTGATTGTGTGCTTGTGTGATTGTGCGGTTGTGTGATTGTGTGATTGTGTGATTAGGTGATTGTGTGATTGTGTGATTGTGTGATTGTGACTGTGTGATTGTGTGATTGTGTGATTGAGTGATTGTGTGAGTGTGTGGTTGTGTGATTGTGTGATTGTGTGGTTGTGTGATTGTGTGATTGTGTGATTGTGTAATTGTGTGATTGTGTGATTGTGTGATTGTGGTTGTGTGATTGTGACTGTGTGATTGTGATTGTGTGATGGTGATTGTGTGATTGCGACTGTGTGATTGTGTGAGTGTGTGATTGTGTGATTGTGTGATTGTGTGATTGTGTGATTGTGTGATTGTGTGAGTGTGTGATTGTGTGATTGTGTGATTGTGTGATTGTGTGATTGTGTGATTGTGACTGTGTGATTGTGTGAGTGTGTGATTGTGTGATTGAGTGATTGTGTGGTTGTGTGATTGTGTGGTTGTGTGATTGTGTGATTGTGTGATTGTGTGATTGTGTGATTGTGTGATTGTGTGATTGTGTGATAGTGACTGTGTGATTGTGTGATTGTGTGATTGTGTGATTGTGTGACCGTGATTGTGTGACCGTGATTGTGTGACCGTGATTGAGTGACCGTGATTGTGATTGCGTGATTGTGTGATTGTGTGATCGTGTGATCGTGTGATTGTGTGATCGTGTGATTGTGTGATTGTGTGATTGTGACTGTGTGATTGTGTGATTGTGTGATTGTGTGGTTTTGTGATTTTGTGATTGTGTGATTGTGTGATTGTGTGATTGTGTGATTGTGTGATTGTGTGATTGTGACTGTGTGATTGTGTGAGTGTGTGATTGTGTGAGTGTGTGATTGTGTGATTGTGTGATTGTGTGATTGTGTGATTGTGTGATTGTGTGATTGTGTGACTGTGTGATTGTGTGATTGTGTGACTGTGTGATTGTGTGATTGTGTGATTGTGCGATTGTGTGATTGTGCGATTGTGTAATTGTGATTGTGTGATTGTGATTGTGTGTGATTGTGTGATTGTGTGATTGTGTGATTTTGTGATTGTGTGATTGTGTGATTGTGTGATCGTGTGATTGTGTGATCGTGTGATTGTGTGATTGTGTGAGTGTGTGATTGTGTGATTGTGTGATTGTGTGATTGTGACTGTGTGATTGTGTGATTGTGTGATTGTGTGGTTGTGTGATTTTGTGATTGTGTGATTGTGATTGTGTGATTGTGATTGTGTGATTGTGATTGTGTGATTGTGATTGTGTGATTGTGATTGTGTGATTGTGATTGTGTGATTGTGTGATTGTGTGATTGTGTGATTGTGTGATTGTGTGATTGTGTGATTGTGTGATTGTGTGATTGTGTGATTGTGTGATTGTGTGATTGTGTGATTGAGTGATTGTGTGACTGCGTGATTGTGTGACTGTGTGATTGTGTGACTGCGTGATTGTGTGACCGCGATTGTGTGACCGTGATTGTGTGACCGTGATTTTGTGACCGTGATTGTGTAACCGTGATTGTGTCATCGTGATTGTGTGATCGTGATTGTGTGATCGTGATTGTGCAATCGTGATTGTGGGATTGCGTGATTGTGATTGTGTGATTGTGTGACTGTGTGATTGTGTGATTGTGTGATTGTGTGATTGTGTGATTGTGTGATTGTGTGATTATGTGATTGTGTGATTGTGTGATTGTGTGATTGTGTGGTTGTGTGAGTGTGTGATTGTCTGATTGAGTGATTGTGTGCTTGTGTGATTGTGTGGTTGTGTGATTGTGTGATTGTGTGACTAGGTGATTGTGTGATTGTGTGATTGTGTGATTGTGTGATTGTGACTGTGTGATTGTGTGAGTGTGTGATTGTGTGATTGAGTGATTGTGAGCTTGTGTGATTGTGTGGTTGTGTGATTGTGTGATTGTGTGATTGTGTGATTGTGTGATTGTGTGATTGTGTGATTGTGTGATTGTGTGATTGTGTGATTGTGTGATTGTGTGATTGTGTGATTGTGTGATTGTGATTGTGTGATTGTGATTGTGTGATTGTGATTGTGTGATTGTGATTGTGTGATTGTGATTGTGTGATTGTGATTGTGTGATTGTGATTGTGTGATTGTGATTGTGTGATTGTGATTGTGTGATTGTGATTGTGTGATTGTGATTGTGTGATTGTGATTGTGATTGTGTGATTGTGATTGTGTGATTGTGATTGTGTGATTGTGATTGTGTGATTGTGATTGTGTGATTGTGATTGTGTGATTGTGATTGTGTGATTGTGATTGTGTGATTGTGATTGTGTGATTGTGATTGTGTGATTGTGATTGTGTGATTGTGATTGTGTGATTGTGATTGTGTGATTGTGATTGTGTGATTGTGATTGTGTGATTGTGATTGTGTGATTGTGATTGTGTGATTGTGATTGTGTGATTGTGATTGTGTGATTGTGATTGTGTGATTGTGATTGTGTGATTGTGATTGTGTGATTGTGATTGTGTGATTGTGATTGTGTGATTGTGATTGTGTGATTGTGATTGTGATTGTGTGATTGTGATTGTGTGATTGTGATTGTGTGATTGTGATTGTGTGATTGTGATTGTGTGATTGTGATTGTGTGATTGTGATTGTGTGATTGTGATTGTGTGATTGTGATTGTGTGATTGTGATTGTGTGATTGTGATTGTGTGATTGTGATTGTGTGATTGTGATTGTGTGATTGTGATTGTGTGATTGTGATTGTGTGATTGTGATTGTGTGATTGTGATTGTGTGATTGTGATTGTGTGATTGTGATTGTGTGATTGTGATTGTGTGATTGTGATTGTGTGATTGTGATTGTGTGATTGTGATTGTGTGATTGTGATTGTGTGATTGTGATTGTGTGATTGTGATTGTGTGATTGTGATTGTGTGATTGTGATTGTGTGATTGTGATTGTGTGATTGTGATTGTGTGATTGTGATTGTGTGATTGTGATTGTGTGATTGTGATTGTGTGATTGTGATTGTGTGATTGTGATTGTGTGATTGTGATTGTGTGATTGTGATTGTGTGATTGTGATTGTGTGATTGTGATTGTGTGATTGTGATTGTGTGATTGTGTGATTGTGTGATTGTGTGATTGTGTGATTGTGTGATTGTGTGATTGTGTGATTGTGTGATTGTGTGATTGTGTGATTGTGTGATTGTGTGATTGTGTGATTGTGTGATTGTGTGATTGTGTGATTGTGTGATTGTGTGATTGTGTGATTGTGTGATTGTGTGATTGTGTGATTGTGTGATTGTGTGATTGTGTGATTGTGTGATTGTGTGATTGTGTGATTGTGTGATTGTGTGATTGTGTGATTGTGTGATTGTGTGATTGTGTGATTGTGTGATTGTGTGATTGTGTGATTGTGTGATTGTGTGATTGTGTGATTGTGTGATTGTGTGATTGTGTGATTGTGTGATTGTGTGATTGTGTGATTGTGTGATTGTGTGATTGTGTGATTGTGTGATTGTGTGATTGTGTGATTGTGTGATTGTGTGATTGTGTGATTGTGTGATTGTGTGATTGTGTGAGTGTGTGATTGTGTGAGTGTGTGATTGTGTGATTGTGTGATTGTGTGATTGTGTGATTGTGTGATTGTGTGACTGTGTGATTGTGTGATTGTGTGACTGTGTGATTGTGTGATTGTGTGATTGTGCGATTGTGTGATTGTGCGATTGTGTAATTGTGATTGTGTGATTGTGATTGTGTGTACTGTGTGATTGTGTGATTGTGTGATTGTGTGATTGTGTGAGTGTGTGATTGTGTGATTGTGTGATTGTGTGATTGTGTGATTGTGTGATTGTGTGATTGTGTGATTGTGTGATTGTGTGATTGTGTGATTGTGTGATTGTGTGATCGTGTGATTGTGTGATCGTGTGATTGTGTGATTGTGTGAGTGTGTGATTGTGTGATTGTGTGATTGTGTGATTGTGATTGTGTGATTGTGATTGTGTGATTGTGATTGTGTGATTGTGATTGTGTGATTGTGATTGTGTGATTGTGATTGTGTGATTGTGATTGTGTGATTGTGATTGTGTGATTGTGATTGTGTGATTGTGATTGTGTGATTGTGATTGTGTGATTGTGATTGTGTGATTGTGATTGTGTGATTGTGATTGTGTGATTGTGATTGTGTGATTGTGATTGTGTGATTGTGATTGTGTGATTGTGTGATTGTGTGATTGTGTGATTGTGTGATTGTGTGATTGTGTGATTGTGTGATTGTGTGATTGTGTGATTGTGTGATTGTGTGATTGTGTGATTGAGTGATTGTGTGACTGCGTGATTGTGTGACTGTGTGATTGTGTGACTGCGTGATTGTGTGACCGCGATTGTGTGACCGTGATTGTGTGACCGTGATTTTGTGACCGTGATTGTGTAACCGTGATTGTGTCATCGTGATTGTGTGATCGTGATTGTGTGATCGTGATTGTGCAATCGTGATTGTGGGATTGCGTGATTGTGATTGTGTGATTGTGTGACTGTGTGATTGTGTGATTGTGTGATTGTGTGATTGTGTGATTGTGTGATTGTGTGATTATGTGATTGTGTGATTGTGTGATTGTGTGATTGTGTGGTTGTGTGAGTGTGTGATTGTCTGATTGAGTGATTGTGTGCTTGTGTGATTGTGTGGTTGTGTGATTGTGTGATTGTGTGACTAGGTGATTGTGTGATTGTGTGATTGTGTGATTGTGTGATTGTGACTGTGTGATTGTGTGAGTGTGTGATTGTGTGATTGAGTGATTGTGAGCTTGTGTGATTGTGTGGTTGTGTGATTGTGTGATTGTGTGATTGTGTGATTGTGTGATTGTGTGATTGTGTGATTGTGTGATTGTGTGATTGTGTGATTGTGTGATTGTGTGATTGTGTGATTGTGTGATTGTGATTGTGTGATTGTGATTGTGTGATTGTGATTGTGTGATTGTGATTGTGTGATTGTGATTGTGTGATTGTGATTGTGTGATTGTGATTGTGTGATTGTGATTGTGTGATTGTGATTGTGTGATTGTGATTGTGTGATTGTGATTGTGATTGTGTGATTGTGATTGTGTGATTGTGATTGTGTGATTGTGATTGTGTGATTGTGATTGTGTGATTGTGATTGTGTGATTGTGATTGTGTGATTGTGATTGTGTGATTGTGATTGTGTGATTGTGATTGTGTGATTGTGATTGTGTGATTGTGATTGTGTGATTGTGATTGTGTGATTGTGATTGTGTGATTGTGATTGTGTGATTGTGATTGTGTGATTGTGATTGTGTGATTGTGATTGTGTGATTGTGATTGTGTGATTGTGATTGTGTGATTGTGATTGTGTGATTGTGATTGTGTGATTGTGATTGTGTGATTGTGATTGTGTGATTGTGATTGTGTGATTGTGATTGTGTGATTGTGATTGTGTGATTGTGATTGTGTGATTGTGATTGTGTGATTGTGATTGTGTGATTGTGATTGTGTGATTGTGATTGTGTGATTGTGATTGTGTGATTGTGATTGTGTGATTGTGATTGTGTGATTGTGATTGTGTGATTGTGATTGTGTGATTGTGATTGTGTGATTGTGATTGTGTGATTGTGATTGTGTGATTGTGATTGTGTGATTGTGATTGTGTGATTGTGTGATTGTGTGATTGTGTGATTGTGTGATTGTGTGATTGTGTGATTGTGTGATTGTGTGATTGTGTGATTGTGTGATTGTGTGATTGTGTGATTGTGTGATTGTGTGATTGTGTGATTGTGTGATTGTGTGATTGTGTGATTGTGTGATTGTGTGATTGTGTGATTGTGTGGTTGTGTGAGTGTGTGATTGTCTGATTGAGTGATTGTGTGCTTGTGTGATTGTGTGGTTGTGTGATTGTGTGATTGTGTGACTAGGTGATTGTGTGATTGTGTGATTGTGTGATTGTGTGATTGTGACTGTGTGATTGTGTGAGTGTGTGATTGTGTGATTGAGTGATTGTGAGCTTGTGTGATTGTGTGGTTGTGTGATTGTGATTGTGTGATTGTGATTGTGTGATTGTGATTGTGTGATTGTGATTGTGTGATTGTGATTGTGTGATTGTGATTGTGTGATTGTGATTGTGTGATTGTGATTGTGTGATTGTGATTGTGTGATTGTGATTGTGTGATTGTGATTGTGTGATTGTGATTGTGTGATTGTGATTGTGTGATTGTGATTGTGTGATTGTGATTGTGTGATTGTGATTGTGTGATTGTGATTGTGTGATTGTGATTGTGTGATTGTGATTGTGTGATTGTGATTGTGTGATTGTGATTGTGTGATTGTGATTGTGTGATTGTGATTGTGTGATTGTGATTGTGTGATTGTGATTGTGTGATTGTGATTGTGTGATTGTGATTGTGTGATTGTGATTGTGTGATTGTGATTGTGTGATTGTGATTGTGTGATTGTGATTGTGTGATTGTGATTGTGTGATTGTGATTGTGTGATTGTGATTGTGTGATTGTGATTGTGTGATTGTGATTGTGTGATTGTGATTGTGTGATTGTGATTGTGTGATTGTGATTGTGTGATTGTGATTGTGTGATTGTGTGATTGTGTGATTGTGTGATTGTGTGATTGTGTGATTGTGTGATTGTGTGATTGTGTGATTGTGTGATTGTGTGATTGTGTGATTGTGTGATTGTGTGATTGTGTGATTGTGTGATTGTGTGATTGCGACTGTGTGATTGTGTGAGTGTGTGATTGTGTGAGTGTGTGATTGTGTGATTGTGTGATTGTGTGATTGTGTGATTGTGTGATTGTGTGATTGTGTGACTGTGTGATTGTGTGATTGTGTGACTGTGTGATTGTGTGATTGTGTGATTGTGCGATTGTGTGATTGTGCGATTGTGTAATTGTGATTGTGTGATTGTGATTGTGTGTACTGTGTGATTGTGTGATTGTGTGATTGTGTGATTGTGTGAGTGTGTGATTGTGTGATTGTGTGATTGTGTGATTGTGTGATTGTGTGATTGTGTGATTGTGTGATTGTGACTGTGTGATTGTGTGAGTGTGTGATTGTGTGATTGAGTGATTGTGTGGTTGTGTGGTTGTGTGATTGTGTGATTGTGTGATTGTGTGATTGTGTGATTGTGTGACCGTGATTGTGTGACCGTGATTGTGTGGCCGTGATTGAGTGACCGTGATTGTGATTGCGTGATTGTGTGATTGTGTGATCGTGTGATCGTGTGATTGTGTGATCGTGTGATTGTGTGATTGTGTGAGTGTGTGATTGTGTGATTGTGTGATTGTGTGATTGTGACTGTGTGATTGTGTGATTGTGTGATTGTGTGGTTGTGTGATTTTGTGATTGTGTGATTGTGTGATTGTGTGATTGTGACTGTGTGATTGTGTGAGTGTGTGATTGTGTGAGTGTGTGATTGTGTGATTGTGTGATTGTGTGATTGTGTGATTGTGTGATTGTGTGATTGTGTGATTGTGTGATTGTGTGATTGTGTGGTTGTGTGATTGTGTGATTGTGTGATTAGGTGATTGTGTGATTGTGCGATTGTATAATTGTGATTGTGTGATTGTGATTGTGTGTACTGTGTGATTGTGTGATTGTGTGATTGTGTGATTGTGTGATTGTGTGATTGTGTGATTGTGTGATTGTGTGATTGTGTGATTGTGTGCTCGTGTGAGTGTGTGATTGTGTGATTGAGTGATTGTGTGCTTGTGTGATTGTGTGGTTGTGTGATTGCGTGATTGTGTGATTGTGTGATTGTGTGATTGTGTGATTGTGTGATTGTGTGATTGTGTGAGTGTGTGATTGTCTGATTGAGTGATTGTGTGCTCGTGTGATTGTGTGATTGTGTGAGTGTGCGATTGTGTGATTGTGTGATTGTGTGATTGTGATTGTGTGATTGTGACTGTGTGATTGTGTGAGTGTGTGATTGTGTGATTGAGTGATTGTGTGGTTGTGTGATTGTGTGGTTGTGTGATTGTGTGGTTGTGTGATTGTGTGATTTTGTGATTGTGTGATTGTGTGATTGTGTGATTGTGTGAGTGTGTGATTGTCTGATTGAGTGATTGTGTGCTTGTGTGATTGTGTGATTGTGTGAGTGTGCGATTGTGTGATTGTGTGATTGTGTGATTGTGTGATTGTGTGATTGTGTGGTTGTGTGATTGTTTGATTGTGTGATTAGGTGATTGTGTGATTGTGTGATTGTGTGATTGTGTAATTGTGTGATTGTGTGATTATGTGATTGTGTGATTGTGTGATTGTGTGAGTGTGTGATTGTCTGATTGAGTGATTGTGTGCTTGTGTGATTGTGCGGTTGTGTGATTGTGTGATTGTGTGATTAGGTGATTGTGTGATTGTGTGATTGTGTGATTGTGACTGTGTGATTGTGTGATTGTGTGATTGAGTGATTGTGTGAGTGTGTGGTTGTGTGATTGTGTGATTGTGTGATTGTGTGGTTGTGTGATTGTGTGATTGTGTGATTGTGTAATTGTGTGATTGTGTGATTGTGTGATTGTGGTTGTGTGATTGTGACTGTGTGATTGTGATTGTGTGATGGTGATTGTGTGATTGCGACTGTGTGATTGTGTGAGTGTGTGATTGTGTGATTGTGTGATTGTGTGATTGTGTGATTGTGTGATTGTGTGAGTGTGTGATTGTGTGATTGTGTGATTGTGTGATTGTGTGATTGTGTGATTGTGACTGTGTGATTGTGTGAGTGTGTGATTGTGTGATTGAGTGATTGTGTGGTTGTGTGATTGTGTGGTTGTGTGATTGTGTGATTGTGTGATTGTGTGATTGTGTGATTGTGTGATTGTGTGATTGTGTGATTGTGTGATAGTGACTGTGTGATTGTGTGATTGTGTGATTGTGTGATTGTGTGACCGTGATTGTGTGACCGTGATTGTGTGACCGTGATTGAGTGACCGTGATTGTGATTGCGTGATTGTGTGATTGTGTGATCGTGTGATCGTGTGATTGTGTGATCGTGTGATTGTGTGATTGTGTGATTGTGACTGTGTGATTGTGTGATTGTGTGATTGTGTGGTTGTGTGATTTTGTGATTGTGTGATTGTGTGATTGTGTGATTGTGTGATTGTGTGATTGTGTGATTGTGTGATTGTGACTGTGTGATTGTGTGAGTGTGTGATTGTGTGAGTGTGTGATTGTGTGATTGTGTGATTGTGTGATTGTGTGATTGTGTGATTGTGTGATTGTGTGATAGTGTGATTGTGTGATTGTGTGATTGTGTGATTGTGTGATTGTGTGATTGTGTGATTGTGTGATAGTGACTGTGTGATTGTGTGATTGTGTGATTGTGTGATTGTGTGACCGTGATTGTGTGACCGTGATTGTGTGGCCGTGATTGAGTGACCGTGATTGTGATTGCGTGATTGTGTGATTGTGTGATCGTGTGATCGTGTGATACTGTGATCGTGTGATTGTGTGATTGTGTGAGTGTGTGATTGTGTGATTGTGTGATTGTGTGATTGTGACTGTGTGATTGTGTGATTGTGTGGTTGTGTGATTTTGTGATTGTGTGATTGTGTGATTGTGTGATTGTGACTGTGTGATTGTGTGAGTGTGTGATTGTGTGAGTGTGGGATTGTGTGATTGTGTGATTGTGTGATTGTGTGATTGTGTGATTGTGTGATTGTGTGATTGTGTGATTGTGTGATTGTGTGATTATGTGATTGTGTGATTGTGTGATTGTGTGATTGTGTGATTGTGTGAGTGTGTGATTGTCTGATTGAGTGATTGTGTGCTTGTGTGATTGTGTGGTTGTGTGATTGTGTGATTGTGTGATTAGGTGATTGTGTGATTGTGTGATTGTGTGATTGTAACTGTGTGATTGTGTGAGTGTGTGATTGTGTGATTGAGTGATTGTGTGCTTGTGTGATTGTGTGGTTGTGTGATTGTGTGATTGTGTGATTGTGTGATTGTGTGATTGTGTGATTGTGTGATTGTGTGATTGTGTGATTGTGTGATTGTGTGATTGTGTGATTGTGTGATTGTGTGATTGTGTGATTGTGTGATTGTGTGATTGTGTGATTGTGTGATTGTGGTTGTGTGATTGTGACTGTGTGATTGTGATTGTGTGATTGTGATTGTGTGATTGTGACTGTGTGATTGTGTGAGTGTGTGATTGTGTGATTGTGTGATTGTGTGATTGTGTGAGTGTGCGATTGTGTGATTGTGTGATTGTGTGATTGTGTGATTGTGATTGTGTGATTGGGACTGTGTGATTGTGTGATTGTTTGATTGTGTGATTAGGTGATTGTGTGATTGTGTGATTGTGTGATTGTGTGATTGTGTGATTGTGTGATTGTGTGATTGTGTGATTATGTGATTGTGTGATTGTGTGATAGTGTGAGTGTGTGATTGTCTGATTGAGTGATTGTGTGCTTGTGTGATTGTGTGGTTGTGTGATTGTGTGATTGTGTGATTAGGTGATTGTGCGATTGTGTGATTGTGTGATTGTGACTGTGTGATTGTGTGAGTGTGTGATTGTGTGATTGAGTGATTGTGTGCTTGTGTGATTGTGTGGTTGTGTGATTGTGTGATTGTGTGATTGTGTGATTGTGTGATTGTGTGATTGTGTGATTGTGTGATTGTGTGATTGTGTGATTGTGTGATTGTGTGATTGTGTGATTGTGTGATTGTGTGATTGTGGTTGTGTGATTGTGATTGTGTGATTGTGATTGTGTGATTGTGATTGTGTGATTGTGTCTGTGTGATTGTGTGAGTGTGTGATTATGTGATTGTGTGATTGTGTGATTGTGTGAGTGTGTGATTGTGTGATTGTGTAATTGTGATTGTGCGATTATGTGATTGTGCGATTGTGTGATTGTGTGATTGTGTGATTGTGAGATTGTGTGATTGTGTGATGGTGTAATTGTGATTGTGTGATTGTGATTGTGTGATTGTGTGATTGTGTGATTGAGTGATTGTGTGAGTGTGTGGTTGTGTGATTGTGTGATTGTGTGATTGTGCGGTTGTGTGATTGTGTGATTGTGTGATTGTGTGATTGTGTGATTGTGTGATTGTGTGATTGTGTGATTGTGTGACTGTGTGATTGTGTGATTGTGTGATTGTGTGATTGTGTGATTGTGCGATTGTGTAATTGTGATTGTGTGATTGTGATTGTGTGTACTGTGTGATTGTGTGATTGTGTGATTGTGTGATTGTGTGATTGTGTGATTGTGTGATTGTGTGATTGTGTGATTGTGTGATTGTGTGATTGTGTGATTGTGTGATTGTGTGATTGTGTGATTGTGTGAGTGTGTGATTGTCTGATTGAGTGATTGTGTGCTTGTGTGATTGTGTGGTTGTGTCATTGTTTGATTGTGTGATTAGGTGATTGTGTGATTGTGTGATTGTGTGATTGTGTGATTGTAACTGTGTGATTGTGTGAGTGTGTGATTGTGTGATTGAGTGATTGTGTGCTTGTGTGATTGTGTGGTTGTGTGATTGTGTGATTGTGTGATTGTGTGATTGTGTGATTGTGTGATTGTGTGATTGTGTGATTGTGTGATTGTGTGATTGTGTGATTGTGTGATTGTGTGATTGTGTGATTGTGTGATTGTGTGATTGTGTGATTGTGTGATTGTGGTTGTGTGATTGTGACTGTGTGATTGTGATTGTGTGATTGTGATTGTGTGATTGTGACTGTGTGATTGTGTGAGTGTGTGATTGTGTGATTGTGTGATTGTGTGATTGTGTGAGTGTGCGATTGTGTGATTGTGTGATTGTGTGATTGTGTGATTGTGTGATTGTGATTGTGTGATTGGGACTGTGTGATTGTGTGAGTGTGTGATTGTGTGATTGAGTGATTGTGTGGTTGTGTGATTGTGTGGTTGTGTGATTGTGTGGTTGTGTGATTGTGTAATTGTGTGATTGTGTGGTTGTGTGATTGTTTGATTGTGTGATTAGGTGATTGTGTGATTGTGTGATTGTGTGATTGTGTGATTGTGTGATTGTGTGATTGTGTGATTATGTGATTGTGTGATTGTGTGATTATGTGAGTGTGTGATTGTCTGATTGAGTGATTGTGTGCTTGTGTGATTGTGTGGTTGTGTGATTGTGTGATTGTGTGATTAGGTGATTGTGTGATTGTGTGATTGTGTGATTGTGACTGTGTGATTGTGTGATTGTGTGATTGAGTGATTGTGTGAGTGTGTGTTTGTGTGATTGTGTGATTGTGTGATTGTGTGATTGTGTGATTGTGTGATTGTGCGATTGTGTAATTGTGATTGTGTGATTGTGATTTTGTGTACTGTGTGATTGTGTGTACTGTGTGATTGTGTGATTGTGTGATTGTGTGATTGTGTGATTGTGTGATTGTGTGATTGTGTGATTGTGTGATTGAGTGATTGTGTGGTTGTGTGATTGTGTGGTTGTGTGATTGTGTGGTTGTGTGATTGTGTGATTGTGTGATTGTGTGATTGTGTGATTGTGTGATTGTGTGATTGTGTGATTGTGTGATTGTGTGATTGTGTGATTGTGTGATTGTGTGATTGTGTGATTGTGTGATTGTGTGATTGTGTGATTGTGTGATTGTGTGATTGTGTGATTGTGTGATTGTGTGATTGTGTGATTGCGTGATTGTGTGATTGGGTGAGTGTGTGATTGTCTGATTGAGTGATTGTGTGCTTGTGTGATTGTGTGGTTGTGTGATTGTGTGATTGTGTGATTAGCTGATTGTGTGATTGTGTGATTGTGTGATTGTGACTGTGTGATTGTGTGAGTGTGTGATTGTGTGGTTTTGTGATTGTGTGGTTGTGTGATTGTGTGGTTGTGTGATTGTGTGATTGTGTGATTGTGTGATTGTGTGATTGTGTGATTGTGTGATTGTGTGATTGTGTGATTGTGTGATTGTGTGATTGTGTGAGTGTGTGATTGTTTGATTGAGTGATTGTGTGCTTGTGTGATTGTGTGGTTGTGTGATTGTGTGATTGTGTGATTGTGTGATTAGGTGATTGTGTGATTGTGTGATTGTGTGATTGTGTGATTGTGTGATTGTGTGATTGTGTGATTGTGTGATTGTGTGATTGTGATTGTGTGATTGGGATTGTGTGATTGTGACTGTGTGATTGTGACTGTGTGATTGTGACTGTGTGATTGTGTGAGTGTGTGATTGTGTGATTGTGTGATTGAGTGATTGTGTGCTTGTGTGATTGTGTGGTTGTGTGATTGTGTGATTGTGTGATTAGGTGATTGTGTGATTGTGTGATTGTGTGATTGTGTGATTGTGTGATTGTGTGATTGTGTGATTGTGTGATTGTGTGATTATGTGATTGTGTGATTGTGTGATTGTGTGATTGTGCGAATGTGTGATTTTCTGATTGAGTGATTGTGTGCTTGTGTGATTGTGTGGTTGTGTGATTGTGTGATTGTGTGATTGTGACTGTGTGATTGTGTGAGTGTGTGATTGTGTGATTGAGTGATTGTGTGCTTGTGTGATTGTGTGGTTGTGTGATTGTGTGATTGTGTGATTGTGTGATTGTGTGATTGTGTGATTGTGTGATTGTGTGATTGTGTGATTGTGTGATTGTGTGATTGTGTGATTGTGTGATTGTGTGATTGTGTGATTGTGTGATTGTGTGATTGTGTGATTGTGTGATTGTGTGATTGTGTGGTTGTGTGATTGTGTGGTTGTGTGATTGTGGTTGTGTGATTGTGACTGTGTGATTGTGATTGTGTGATTGTGACTGTGTGATTGTGACTGTGTGATTGTGTGAGTGTGTGATTGTGTGATTGTGTTATTGTGTGATTGTGTGAGTGTGTGATTGTGTGATTGTGTGATTGTGTGATTGTGTGATTGTGTGATTGTGATTGTGTGATTGTGACTGTGTGATTGTGTGAGTGTGTGATTGTGTGATTGAGTGATTGTGTGGTTGTGTGATTGTGTGGTTGTGTGATTGTGTGGTTGTGTGATTGTGTGATTGTGTGATTGTGTGATTGTGTGATTGTGTGATTGTGTGATTGTGTGATTGTGTGATTGTGTGATTGTGTGATTGTGTGATTGTGTGATTGTGTGATTGTGTGATTGTGTGATTGTGTGATTGTGTGATTGTGTGATTGTGTGAATGTGTGATTGTGGTTGTGTGATTGTGGTTGTGTGATTGTGGTTGTGTGATTGTGATTGTGTGATTGTGATTGTGTGATTGTGACTGTGTGATTGTGTGAGTGTGTGATTGTGTGATTGTTTGGTTGTGTGATTGTGTGATTGTGTGATTGTGTGATTCTGTGAGTGTGTGACTGTGTGAGTGTGTGATTGTGTGATTGTGAGATTGTGTGATTGTGTGATTGTGTGATTGTGTGATTGTGTGGTTTTGTGATTGTTTGATTGTGTGATTAGGTGATTGTGTGATTGTGTGATTGTGTGATTGTGTGATTGTGTGATTGTGTGATTGTGTGAGTGTGTGATTGTCTGATTGAGTGATTGTGTGCTTGTGTGATTGTGTGGTTGTGTGATTGTGTGATTGTGTGATTAGGCGATTGTGTGATTGTGTGATTGTGTGATTGTGTGATTGTGACTGTGTGATTGTGTGAGTGTGTGATTGTGTGATTGAGTGATTGTGTGCTTGTGTGATTGTGTGGTTGTGTGATTGTGTGATTGTGTGATTGTGTGATTGTGTGATTGTGTGATTGTGTGATTGTGTGATTGTGTGATTGTGTGATTGTGTGATTGTGTGATTGTGTGATTGTGTGATTGTGTGATTGTGTGATTGTGTGATTGTGGTTGTGTGATTGTGATTGTGTGATTGTGATTGTGTGATTGTGATTGTGTGATTGTGTCTGTGTGATTGTGTGAGTGTGTGATTATGTGATTGTGTGATTGTGTGATTGTGTGATTGTGTGATTGTGAGATTGTGTGATTGTGTGATGGTGTAATTGTGATTGTGTGATTGTGATTGTGTGATTGTGTGATTGTGTGATTGAGTGATTGTGTGAGTGTGAGGTTGTGTGATTGGGTGATTGTGTGATTGTGTGGTTGTGTGATTGTGTGATTGTGTGGTTGTGTGATTGTGTGATTGTGTGATTGTGTGATTGTGTGACTGTGTGATTGTGTGATTGTGTGATTGTGTGATTGTGTGATTGTGCGATTGTGTAATTGTGATTGTGTGATTGTGATTGTGTGTACTGTGTGATTGTGTGATTGTGTGATTGTGATTGTGTGATTGTGACTGTGTGATTGTGTGAGTGTGTGATTGTGTGATTGTTTGGTTGTGTGATTGTGTGATTGTGTGATTGTGTGATTGTGTGGTTGTGTGATTGTGTGGTTGTGTGATTGTGTGGTTGTGTGATTGTGTGATTGTGTGATTGTGTGATTGTGTGATTGTGTGATTGTGTGATTGTGTGATTGTGTGATTGTGTGATTGTGTGATTGTGTGATTGTGTGATTGTGTGATTGTGTGATTGTGTGATTGTGTGATTGTGTGATTGTGTGAATGTGTGATTGTGGTTGTGTGATTGTGGTTGTGTGATTGTGGTTGTGTGATTGTGATTGTGTGATTGTGTGATTGTGTGATTGTGTGAGTGTGTGACTGTGTGAGTGTGTGATTGTGTGATTGTGAGATTGTGTGATTGTGTGATTGTGTGATTGTGTGATTGTGTGGTTTTGTGATTGTTTGATTGTGTGATTAGGTGATTGTGTGATTGTGTGATTGTGTGATTGTGTGATTGTGTGATTGTGTGATTGTGTGAGTGTGTGATTGTCTGATTGAGTGATTGTGTGCTTGTGTGATTGTGTGGTTGTGTGATTGTGTGATTGTGTGATTAGGTGATTGTGTGATTGTGTGATTGTGTGATTGTGACTGTGTGATTGTGTGAGTGTGTGATTGTGTGATTGAGTGATTGTGTGCTTGTGTGATTGTGTGGTTGTGTGATTGTGTGATTGTGTGATTGTGTGATTGTGTGATTGTGTGATTGTGTGATTGTGTGATTGTGTGATTGTGTGATTGTGTGATTGTGTGATTGTGTGATTGTGTGATTGTGTGATTGTGTGATTGTGGTTGTGTGATTGTGATTGTGTGATTGTGATTGTGTGATTGTGATTGTGTGATTGTGTCTGTGTGATTGTGTGAGTGTGTGATTATGTGATTGTGTGATTGTGTGATTGTGTGAGTGTGTGATTGTGTCATTGTGTGATTGTGTGATTGTGTAATTGTGATTGTGCGATTATGTGATTGTGCGATTGTGTGATTGTGTGATTGTGTGATTGTGAGATTGTGTGATTGTGTGATGGTGTAATTGTGATTGTGTGATTGTGATTGTGTGATTGTGTGATTGTGTGATTGTGTGATTGAGTGATTGTGTGAGTGTGAGGTTGTGTGATTGGGTGATTGTGTGATTGTGTGGTTGTGTGATTGTGTGATTGTGTGATTGTGTGATTGTGTGATTGTGTGATTGTGTGATTGTGTGATTGTGTGATTGTGTGACTGTGTGATTGTGTGATTGTGTGATTGTGTGATTGTGTGATTGTGCGATTGTGTAATTGTGATTGTGTGATTGTGATTGTGTGTACTGTGTGATTGTGTGATTGTGTGATTGTGTGATTGTGTGATTGTGTGATTGTGTGATTGTGTGATTGTGTGATTGTGTGATTGTGTGATTGTGTGATTGTGTGATTGTGTGATTGTGTGATTGTGTGATTGTGTGATTGTGTGATTGTGTGATTGTGTGATTGTGTGATTGTGTGATTGTGTGATTGTGTGATTGAGTGATTGTGTGACTGCGTGATTGTGTGACTGTGTGATTGTGTGACTGCGTGATTGTGTGACCGCGATTGTGTGACCGTGATTGTGTGACCGTGATTTTGTGACCGTGATTGTGTAACCGTGATTGTGTCATCGTGATTGTGTGATCGTGATTGTGTGATCGTGATTGTGCAATCGTGATTGTGGGATTGCGTGATTGTGATTGTGTGATTGTGTGACTGTGTGATTGTGTGATTGTGTGATTGTGTGATTGTGTGATTGTGTGATTGTGTGATTGTGTGATTATGTGATTGTGTGATTGTGTGATTGTGTGATTGTGTGATTGTGTGAGTGTGTGATTGTCTGATTGAGTGATTGTGTGCTTGTGTGTTTGTGTGGTTGTGTGATTGTGTGATTGTGTGATTAGGTGATTGTGTGATTGTGTGATTGTGTGATTGTGTGATTGTGTGATTGTGACTGTGTGATTGTGTGAGTGTGTGATTGTGTGATTGAGTGATTGTGAGCTTGTGTGATTGTGTGGTTGTGTGATTGTGTGATTGTGTGATTGTGTGATTGTGTGATTGTGTGATTGTGTGATTGTGTGATTGTGTGATTGTGTGATTGTGTGATTGTGTGATTGTGTGATTGTGTGATTGTGTGATTGTGTGATTGTGTGATTGTGTGATTGTGTGATTGTGTGATTGTGTGATTGTGTGATTGTGTGATTGTGTGATTGTGGTTGTGTGATTGTGACTGTGTGATTGTGATTGTGTGATTGTGATTGTGTGATTGTGTGAGTGTGTGATTGTGTGATTGTGTGATTGTGTGATTGTGTGAGTGTGTGATTGTGTGATTGTGTGATTGTGCGATTGTGTGATTGTGTGATTGTGTGATTGTGTGATTGTGACTGTGTGATTGTGTGAGTGTGTGATTGTGTGATTGAGTGATTGTGTGGTTGTGTGGTTGTGTGATTGTGTGATTGTGTGATTGTGTGATTGTGTGATTGTGTGATTGTGACTGTGTGATTGTGTGAGTGTGTGATTGTGTGATTGAGTGATTGTGTGGTTGTGTGGTTGTGTGATTGTGTGATTGTGTGATTGTGTGATTGTGTGATTGTGTGATAGTGACTGTGTGATTGTGTGATTGTGTGATTGTGTGATTGTGTGACCGTGATTGTGTGACCGTGATTGTGTGGCCGTGATTGAGTGACCGTGATTGTGATTGCGTGATTGTGTGATTGTGTGATCGTGTGATCGTGTGATTGTGTGATCGTGTGATTGTGTGATTGTGTGAGTGTGTGATTGTGTGATTGTGTGATTGTGTGATTGTGACTGTGTGATTGTGTGATTGTGTGATTGTGTGGTTGTGTGATTTTGTGATTGTGTGATTGTGTGATTGTGTGATTGTGTGATTGTGTGATTGTGACTGTGTGATTGTGTGAGTGTGTGATTGTGTGAGTGTGTGATTGTGTGATTGTGTGATTGTGTGATTGTGTGATTGTGTGATTGTGTGATTGTGTGATTGTGTGATTGTGTGATTGTGTGATTGTGTGGTTGTGTGATTGTGTGATTGTGTGATTAGGTGATTGTGTGATTGTGCGATTGTATAATTGTGATTGTGTGATTGTGATTGTGTGTACTGTGTGATTGTGTGATTGTGTGATTGTGTGATTGTGTGATTGTGTGATTGTGTGATTGTGTGATTGTGTGATTGTGTGATTGTGTGATTGTGTGATTGTGTGATTGTGTGATTGTGTGATCGTGTGAGTGTGTGATTGTGTGATTGAGTGATTGTGTGCTTGTGTGATTGTGTGGTTGTGTGATTGCGTGATTGTGTGATTGTGTGATTGTGTGATTGTGTGATTGTGTGATTGTGTGATTGTGTGAGTGTGTGATTGTCTGATTGAGTGATTGTGTGCTTGTGTGATTGTGTGATTGTGTGAGTGTGCGATTGTGTGATTGTGTGATTGTGTGATTGTGATTGTGTGATTGTGACTGTGTGATTGTGTGAGTGTGTGATTGTGTGATTGAGTGATTGTGTGGTTGTGTGATTGTGTGGTTGTGTGATTGTGTGGTTGTGTGATTGTGTGATTGTGTGATTGTGTGATTGTGTGATTGTGTGGTTGTGTGATTGTTTGATTGTGTGATTAGGTGATTGTGTGATTGTGTGATTGTGTGATTGTGTAATTGTGTGATTGTGTGATTATGTGATTGTGTGATTGTGTGATTGTGTGAGTGTGTGATTGTCTGATTGAGTGATTGTGTGCTTGTGTGATTGTGCGGTTGTGTGATTGTGTGATTGTGTGATTAGGTGATTGTGTGATTGTGTGATTGTGACTGTGTGATTGTGTGATTGTGTGATTGAGTGATTGTGTGAGTGTGTGGTTGTGTGATTGTGTGATTGTGTGATTGTGTGGTTGTGTGATTGTGTGATTGTGTGATTGTGTAATTGTGTGATTGTGTGATTGTGTGATTGTGGTTGTGTGATTGTGACTGTGTGATTGTGATTGTGTGATGGTGATTGTGTGATTGCGACTGTGTGATTGTGTGAGTGTGTGATTGTGTGATTGTGTGATTGTGTGATTGTGTGATTGTGTGATTGTGTGAGTGTGTGATTGTGTGATTGTGTGATTGTGTGATTGTGTGATTGTGTGATTGTGACTGTGTGATTGTGTGAGTGTGTGATTGTGTGATTGAGTGATTGTGTGGTTGTGTGATTGTGTGGTTGTGTGATTGTGTGATTGTGTGATTGTGTGATTGTGTGATTGTGTGATTGTGTGATTGTGTGATAGTGACTGTGTGATTGTGTGATTGTGTGATTGTGTGATTGTGTGACCGTGATTGTGTGACCGTGATTGTGTGACCGTGATTGAGTGACCGTGATTGTGATTGCGTGATTGTGTGATTGTGTGATCGTGTGATCGTGTGATTGTGTGATCGTGTGATTGTGTGATTGTGTGATTGTGACTGTGTGATTGTGTGATTGTGTGATTGTGTGGTTTTGTGATTGTGTGATTGTGTGATTGTGTGATTGTGTGATTGTGTGATTGTGTGACTGTGTGATTGTGTGATTGTGTGACTGTGTGATTGTGTGATTGTGTGATTGTGCGATTGTGTGATTGTGCGATTGTGTAATTGTGATTGTGTGATTGTGATTGTGTGTGATTGTGTGATTGTGTGATTGTGTGATTTTGTGATTGTGTGATTGTGTGATTGTGTGATCGTGTGATTGTGTGATCGTGTGATTGTGTGATTGTGTGAGTGTGTGATTGTGTGATTGTGTGATTGTGTGATTGTGACTGTGTGATTGTGTGATTGTGTGATTGTGTGGTTGTGTGATTTTGTGATTGTGTGATTGTGTGATTGTGTGATTGTGTGATTGTGTGATTGTGTGATTGCGACTGTGTGATTGTGTGAGTGTGTGATTGTGCGAGTGTGTGATTGTGTGATTGTGTGATTGTGTGATTGTGTGATTGTGTGATTGTGTGACTGTGTGATTGTGTGATTGTGTGACTGTGTGATTGTGTGATTGTGTGATTGTGCGATTGTGTGATTGTGCGATTGTGTAATTGTGATTGTGTGATTGTGATTGTGTGTACTGTGTGATTGTGTGATTGTGTGATTGTGTGATTGTGTGATTGTGTGATTGTGTGATTGTGTGATTGTGTGATTGTGTGATTATGTGATTGTGTGATTGTGTGAGTGTGTGATTGTCTGATTGAGTGATTGTGTGATTGTGTGACTGTGTGATTGTGTGAGTGTGTGATTGTGTGATTGAGTGATTGTGTGATTGTGACTGTGTGATTGTGTGAGTGTGTGATTGTGTGATTGAGTGATTGTGTGCTTGTGTGATTGTGTGGTTGTGTGATTGTGTGATTGTGTGATTGTGTGATTGTGTGATTGTGTGATTGTGTGATTGTGTGATTGTATGATTGTGTGATTGTGACTGTGTGATTGTGTGAGTGTGTGATTGTGTGATTGAGTGATTGTGTGGTTGTGTGATTGTGTGGTTGTGTGATTGTGTGATTGTGTGACTGTGTGATTGTGTGATTGTGTGATTGTGTGATAGTGACTGTGTGATTGTGTGATTGTGTGATTGTGTGATTGTGTGACCGTGATTGTGTGACCGTGATTGTGTGACCGTGATTGAGTGACCGTGATTGTGATTGCGTGATTGTGTGATTGTGTGATCGTGTGATCGTGTGATTGTGTGATCGTGTGATTGTGTGATTGTGTGAGTGTGTGATTGTGTGATTGTGTGATTGTGACTGTGTGATTGTGTGATTGTGTGATTGTGTGGTTGTGTGATTTTGTGATTGTGTGATTGTGTGATTGTGTGATTGTGTGATTGTGTGATTGTGTGATTGTGTGATTGTGACTGTGTGATTGTGTGAGTGTGTGATTGTGTGAGTGTGTGATTGTGTGATTGTGTGATTGTGTGATTGTGTGATTGTGTGATTGTGTGATTGTGTGACTGTGTGATTGTGTGATTGTGTGACTGTGTGATTGTGTGATTGTGTGATTGTGCGATTGTGTGATTGTGCGATTGTGTAATTGTGATTGTGTGATTGTGATTGTGTGTACTGTGTGATTGTGTGATTGAGTGATTGTGTGCTTGTGTGATTGTGTGATTGTGTGATTGTGTGATTGTGTGATTGTGTGATTATGTGATTGTGTGATTGTGTGAGTGTGTGATTGTGTGATTGTGTGATTGTGTGATTGTGTGATTGTGTGATTGTGTGACTGTGTGATTGTGTGATTGTGTGACTGTGTGATTGTGTGATTGTGTGATTGTGCGATTGTGCGATTGTGCGATTGTGTAATTGTGATTGTGTGATTGTGATTGTGTGTACTGTGTGATTGTGTGATTGTGTGATTGTGTGATTGTGTGATTGTGTGATTGTGTGATTGTGTGATTGTGTGATTGTGTGATTGTGTGATTGTGTGATTGTGTGATTGTGTGATTGTGTGATTGTGTGATTGTGTGATTGTGTGATTGTGTGATTGTGTGACTGTGTGATTGTGTGATTGTGTGATTGTGCGATTGTGTGATTGTGCGATTGTGTAATTGTGATTGTGTGATTGTGATTGTGTGTACTGTGTGATTGTGTGATTGTGTGATTGTGTGATTGTGTGATTGTGTGATTGTGTGATTGTGTGATTGTGTGATTGTGTGATTATGTGATTGTGTGATTGTGTGAGTGTGTGATTGTCTGATTGAGTGATTGTGTGATTGTGTGACTGTGTGATTGTGTGAGTGTGTGATTGTGTGATTGAGTGATTGTGTGATTGTGACTGTGTGATTGTGTGAGTGTGTGATTGTGTGATTGAGTGATTGTGTGCTTGTGTGATTGTGTGGTTGTGTGATTGTGTGATTGTGTGATTGTGTGATTGTGTGATTGTGTGATTGTGTGATTGTGTGATTGTATGATTGTGTGATTGTGACTGTGTGATTGTGTGAGTGTGTGATTGTGTGATTGAGTGATTGTGTGGTTGTGTGATTGTGTGGTTGTGTGATTGTGTGATTGTGTGACTGTGTGATTGTGTGATTGTGTGATTGTGTGATAGTGACTGTGTGATTGTGTGATTGTGTGATTGTGTGATTGTGTGACCGTGATTGTGTGACCGTGATTGTGTGACCGTGATTGAGTGACCGTGATTGTGATTGCGTGATTGTGTGATTGTGTGATCGTGTGATCGTGTGATTGTGTGATCGTGTGATTGTGTGATTGTGTGAGTGTGTGATTGTGTGATTGTGTGATTGTGACTGTGTGATTGTGTGATTGTGTGATTGTGTGGTTGTGTGATTTTGTGATTGTGTGATTGTGTGATTGTGTGATTGTGTGATTGTGTGATTGTGTGATTGTGTGATTGTGACTGTGTGATTGTGTGAGTGTGTGATTGTGTGAGTGTGTGATTGTGTGATTGTGTGATTGTGTGATTGTGTGATTGTGTGATTGTGTGATTGTGTGACTGTGTGATTGTGTGATTGTGTGACTGTGTGATTGTGTGATTGTGTGATTGTGCGATTGTGTGATTGTGCGATTGTGTAATTGTGATTGTGTGATTGTGATTGTGTGTACTGTGTGATTGTGTGATTGAGTGATTGTGTGCTTGTGTGATTGTGTGATTGTGTGATTGTGTGATTGTGTGATTGTGTGATTATGTGATTGTGTGATTGTGTGAGTGTGTGATTGTGTGATTGTGTGATTGTGTGATTGTGTGATTGTGTGATTGTGTGACTGTGTGATTGTGTGATTGTGTGACTGTGTGATTGTGTGATTGTGTGATTGTGCGATTGTGCGATTGTGCGATTGTGTAATTGTGATTGTGTGATTGTGATTGTGTGTACTGTGTGATTGTGTGATTGTGTGATTGTGTGATTGTGTGATTGTGTGATTGTGTGATTGTGTGATTGTGTGATTGTGTGATTGTGTGATTGTGTGATTGTGTGATTGTGTGATTGTGTGATTGTGTGATTGTGTGATTGTGTGATTGTGTGATTGTGTGATTGTGTGATTGTGTGATTGTGTGATTGTGTGATTGTGTGATTGTGTGATTGTGTGATTGTGTGATTGTGTGATTGTGTGATTGTGATTGTGTGATTGTGATTGTGTGATTGTGATTGTGTGATTGTGATTGTGTGATTGTGATTGTGTGATTGTGATTGTGTGATTGTGATTGTGTGATTGTGATTGTGTGATTGTGATTGTGTGATTGTGATTGTGTGATTGTGATTGTGTGATTGTGATTGTGTGATTGTGATTGTGTGATTGTGATTGTGTGATTGTGATTGTGTGATTGTGATTGTGTGATTGTGATTGTGTGATTGTGATTGTGTGATTGTGATTGTGTGATTGTGATTGTGTGATTGTGATTGTGTGATTGTGATTGTGTGATTGTGATTGTGTGATTGTGATTGTGTGATTGTGATTGTGTGATTGTGATTGTGTGATTGTGATTGTGTGATTGTGATTGTGTGATTGTGATTGTGTGATTGTGATTGTGTGATTGTGATTGTGTGATTGTGATTGTGTGATTGTGATTGTGTGATTGTGATTGTGTGATTGTGATTGTGTGATTGTGATTGTGTGATTGTGATTGTGTGATTGTGATTGTCTGATTGTGATTGTGTGATTGTGATTGTGTGATTGTGATTGTGTGATTGTGATTGTGTGATTGTGATTGTGTGATTGTGATTGTGTGATTGTGATTGTGTGATTGTGATTGTGTGATTGTGATTGTGTGATTGTGATTGTGTGATTGTGATTGTGTGATTGTGATTGTGTGATTGTGATTGTGTGATTGTGATTGTGTGATTGTGATTGTGTGATTGTGATTGTGTGATTGTGATTGTGTGATTGTGATTGTGTGATTGTGATTGTGTGATTGTGATTGTGTGATTGTGATTGTGTGATTGTGATTGTGTGATTGTGATTGTGTGATTGTGATTGTGTGATTGTGATTGTGTGATTGTGATTGTGTGATTGTGATTGTGTGATTGTGATTGTGTGATTGTGTGATTGTGATTTTGTGATTGTGATTGTGTGATTGTGATTGTGTGATTGTGATTGTGTGATTGCGATTGTGTGATTGCGATTGTGTGATTGCGATTGTGTGATTGCGATTGTGTGATTGCGATTGTGTGATTGCGATTGTGTGATTGCGATTGTGTGATTGCGATTGTGTGATTGGGATTGTGTGATTGTGATTGTGTGATTGTGATTGTGTGATTGTGATTGTGTGATTGTGATTGTGTGATTGTGATTGTGTGATTGTGATTGTGTGATTGTGATTGTGTGATTGTGTGATTGTGTGATTGTGTGATTGTGTGCTTGTGTGATTGTGTGGTTGTGTGATTGTGTGATTGTGTGATTAGGTGATTGTGTGATTGTGTGATTGTGTGATTGTGTGATTGTGTGATTGTGACTGTGTGATTGTGTGAGTGTGTGATTGTGTGATTGAGTGATTGTGTGCTTGTGTGATTGTGTGGTTGCGTGTTTGTGTGATTGTGTGATTGTGTGATTGTGTGATTGTGTGATTGTGTGATTGTGTGATTGTGTGATTGTGTGATTGTGTGATTGTGTGATTGTGTGATTGTGGTTGTGTGATTGTGACTGTGTGATTGTGATTGTGTGATTGTGATTGTGTGATTGCGACTGTGTGATTGTGTGAGTGTGTGATTGTGTGATTGTGTGATTGTGTGATTGTGTGATTGTGTGATTGTGTGATTGTGTGAGTGTGTGATTGTGTGATTGTGTGATTGTGTGATTGTGTGATTGTGTGATTGTGTGATTGTGTGATTGTGTGATTGTGTGATTGTGACTGTGTGATTGTGTGAGTGTGTGATTGTGTGATTGAGTGATTGTGTGGTTGTGTGATTGTGTGGTTGTGTGATTGTGTGATTGTGTGATTGTGTGATTGTGTGATAGTGACTGTGTGATTGTGTGATTGTGTGACCGTGATTGTGTGACCGTGATTGTGTGACCGTGATTGTGTGACCGTGATTGTGTGACCGTGATTGAGTGACCGTGATTGTGATTGCATGATTGTGTGATTGTGTGATCGTGTGATCGTGTGATTGTGTGATCGTGTGATTGTGTGATTGTGTGAGTGTGTGATTGTGTGATTGTGTGATTGTGTGATTGTGTGATTGTGTGATTGTGTGATTGTGGTTGTGTGATTGTGACTGTGTGATTGTGATTGTGTGATTGTGATTGCGTGATTGTGTGATTGTGACTTTGTGATTGTGTGAGTGTGTGATGGTGTGATTGAGTGATTGTGTGCTTGTGTGATTGTGTGGTTGTGTGATTGTGTGATTGTGTGATTGTGTGATTGTGTGATTGTGTGATTGTGTGATTGTGTGATTGTGTGATTGTGTGATTGTGTGATTGTGTGGTTGTGTGATTGTGTGATTGTGTGATTGTGTGGTTGTGTGATTGTGTGATTGTGTGATTGTGTGATTGTGTGATTGTGTGATTGTGTGACTGTGTGATTGTGTGATTGTGTGATTGTGTGATTGTGTGATGGTGTAATTGTGATTGTGTGATTGTGATTGCGTGTACTGTGTGATTGTGTGATTGTGTGATTGTGTGATTGTGTGATTGTGTGATTGTGTGATTGTGTGATTGTGTGATTGTGTGATTGTGTGATTGTGTGATTGTGTGATTGTGTGATTGTGTGATTGTGTGATTGTGAGATTGTGTGATTGTGTGAGTGTGTGATTGAGTGATTGTGTGACTGCGCGATTGTGTGACTGTGTGATTGTGTGACTGCGTGATTGTGTGACCGCGATTGTGTGACCCTGATTGTGTGACCGTGATTGTGCGACCGTGATTGTGTCATCGTGATTGTGTGATCGTGATTGTGTGATCGTGATTGTGCAATGGTGACTGTGTGATTGCGTGATTGTGATTGTGTGATTGTGTGACTGTGTGATTGCGTGATTGTGTGATTGTGTGATTGTGTGATTGTGTGATTGTGTGATTGTGTGATTGTGTGATTGTGTGATTGTGTGATTATGTGATTGTGTGATTGTGTGATTGTGTGATTGTGTGAGTGTGTGATTGTCTGATTGAGTGATTGTGTGCTTGTGTGATTGTGTGGTTGTGTGATTGTGTGATTGTGTGATTAGGTGATTGTGTGATTGTGTGATTGTGACTGTGTGATTGTGTGAGTGTGTGATTGTGTGATTGAGTGATTGTGTGCTTGTGTGATTGTGTGGTTGTGTGATTGTGTGATTGTGTGATTGTGTGATTGTATGATTGTGTGATTGTGTGATTGTGTGATTGTGTGATTGTGGTTGTGTGATTGTGACTGTGTGATTGTGATTGTGTGATTGTGATTGTGTGATTGCGACTGTGTGATTGTGTGAGTGTGTGATTGTGTGATTGTGTGATTGTGTGATTGTGTGATTGTGTGAGTGTGTGATTGTGTGATTGTGTGATTGTGTGATTGTGTGATTGTGTGATTGTGTGATTGTGTGATTGTGTGATTGTGACTGTGTGATTGTGTGAGTGTGTGATTGTGTGATTGAGTGATTGTGTGGTTGTGTGATTGTGTGGTTGTGTGATTGTGTGATTGTGTGATTGTGTGATTGTGTGATAGTGACTGTGTGATTGTGTGATTGTGTGACCGTGATTGTGTGACCGTGATTGTGTGACCGTGATTGTGTGACCGTGATTGTGTGACCGTGATTGTGATTGCATGATTGTGTGATTGTGTGATCGTGTGATCGTGTGATTGTGTGATCGTGTGATTGTGTGATTGTGTGAGTGTGCGATTGTGTGATTGTGTGATTGTGTGATTGTGACTGTGTGATTGTGTGATTGTGTGATTGTGTGGTTGTGTGATTGTGTGATTGTGTGATTGTGTGATTGTGTGATTGTGTGATTGTGTGATTGTGTGATTGTGACTGTGTGATTGTGTGAGTGTGTGATTGTGTGATTGTGTGAATGTGTGATTGTGTGAGTGTGTGATTGTGTGATTGTGGGATTTTGTGATTGTGTGATTGTGTGATTGTGTGATTGTCTGATTGTGTGATTGTGTGATTGTGTGATCGTGTGATCGTGTGATTGTGTGATCGTGTGATTGTGTGATTGTGTGAGTGTGTGATTGTGTGATTGTGTGATTGTGTGATTGTGACTGTGTGATTGTGTGATTGTGTGGTTGTGTGATTTTGTGATTGTGTGATTGTGTGATTGTGTGATTGTGTGATTGTGTGATTGTGACTGTGTGATTGTGTGAGTGTGTGATTGTGTGATTATGTGATTGTGTGATTGTGTGAGTGTGTGATTGTCTGATTGAGTGATTGTGTGATTGTGTGACTGTGTGATTGTGTGAGTGTGTGATTGTGTGATTGAGTGATTGTGTGATTGTGACTGTGTGATTGTGTGAGTGTGTGATTGTGTGATTGAGTGATTGTGTGCTTGTGTGATTGTGTGGTTGTGTGATTGTGTGATTGTGTGATTGTGTGATTGTGTGATTGTGTGATTGTGTGATTGTGTGATTGTATGATTGTGTGATTGTGACTGTGTGATTGTGTGAGTGTGTGATTGTGTGATTGAGTGATTGTGTGGTTGTGTGATTGTGTGGTTGTGTGATTGTGTGATTGTGTGACTGTGTGATTGTGTGATTGTGTGATTGTGTGATAGTGACTGTGTGATTGTGTGATTGTGTGATTGTGTGATTGTGTGATTGTGTGACCGTGATTGTGTGACCGTGATTGTGTGACCGTGATTGAGTGACCGTGATTGTGATTGCGTGATTGTGTGATTGTGTGATCGTGTGATCGTGTGATTGTGTGATCGTGTGATTGTGTGATTGTGTGAGTGTGTGATTGTGTGATTGTGTGATTGTGACTGTGTGATTGTGTGATTGTGTGATTGTGTGGTTGTGTGATTTTGTGATTGTGTGATTGTGTGATTGTGTGATTGTGACTGTGTGATTGTGTGAGTGTGTGATTGTGTGAGTGTGTGATTGTGTGATTGTGTGATTGTGTGATTGTGTGATTGTGTGATTGTGTGATTGTGTGACTGTGTGATTGTGTGATTGTGTGACTGTGTGATTGTGTGATTGTGTGATTGTGCGATTGTGTGATTGTGCGATTGTGTAATTGTGATTGTGTGATTGTGATTGTGTGTACTGTGTGATTGTGTGATTGAGTGATTGTGTGCTTGTGTGATTGTGTGATTGTGTGATTGTGTGATTGTGTGATTGTGTGATTATGTGATTGTGTGATTGTGTGAGTGTGTGATTGTGTGATTGTGTGATTGTGTGATTGTGTGATTGTGTGATTGTGTGAGTGTGTGATTGTGTGATTGTGTGATTGTGTGATTGTGTGATTGTGTGATTGTGACTGTGTGATTGTGTGAGGGTGTGATTGTGTGAGTGTGTGATTGTGTGATTGTGTGATTGTGTGATTGTGTGATTGTGTGATTGTGTGATTGTGTGACTGTGTGATTGTGTGATTGTGTGACTGTGTGATTGTGTGATTGTGTGATTGTGCGATTGTGCGATTGTGCGATTGTGTAATTGTGATTGTGTGATTGTGATTGTGTGTACTGTGTGATTGTGTGATTGTGTGATTGTGTGATTGTGTGATTGTGTGATTGTGTGATTGTGTGATTGTGTGATTGTGTGATTGTGTGATTGTGTGATTGTGTGATTGTGTGATTGTGTGATTGTGATTGTGTGATTGTGATTGTGTGATTGTGATTGTGTGATTGTGATTGTGTGATTGTGATTGTGTGATTGTGATTGTGTGATTGTGATTGTGTGATTGTGATTGTGTGATTGTGATTGTGTGATTGTGATTGTGTGATTGTGATTGTGTGATTGTGATTGTGTGATTGTGATTGTGTGATTGTGATTGTGTGATTGTGATTGTGTGATTGTGATTGTGTGATTGTGATTGTGTGATTGTGATTGTGTGATTGTGATTGTGTGATTGTGATTGTGTGATTGTGATTGTGTGATTGTGATTGTGTGATTGTGATTGTGTGTTTGTGATTGTGTGATTGTGATTGTGTGATTGTGATTGTGTGATTGTGATTGTGTGATTGTGATTGTGTGATTGTGATTGTGTGATTGTGATTGTGTGATTGTGATTGTGTGATTGTGATTGTGTGATTGTGATTGTCTGATTGTGATTGTGTGATTGTGATTGTGTGATTGTGATTGTGTGATTGTGATTGTGTGATTGTGATTGTGTGATTGTGATTGTGTGATTGTGATTGTGTGATTGTGATTGTGTGATTGTGATTGTGTGATTGTGATTGTGTGATTGTGATTGTGTGATTGTGATTGTGTGATTGTGATTGTGTGATTGTGATTGTGTGATTGTGATTGTGTGATTGTGATTGTGTGATTGTGATTGTGTGATTGTGATTGTGTGATTGTGATTGTGTGATTGTGATTGTGTGATTGTGATTGTGTGATTGTGATTGTGTGATTGTGATTGTGTGATTGTGATTGTGTGATTGTGATTTTGTGATTGTGATTGTGTGATTGTGATTGTGTGATTGGGATTGTGTGATTGCGATTGTGTGATTGCGATTGTGTGATTGCGATTGTGTGATTGCGATTGTGTGATTGCGATTGTGTGATTGCGATTGTGTGATTGCGATTGTGTGATTGGGATTGTGTGATTGTGATTGTGTGATTGTGATTGTGTGATTGTGATTGTGTGATTGTGATTGTGTGATTGTGATTGTGTGATTGTGATTGTGTGATTGTGATTGTGTGATTGTGATTGTGTGATTGTGTGATTGTGTGATTGTGTGATTGTGTGGTTGTGTGATTGTGTGATTGTGTGATTGTGTGGTTGTGTGATTGTGTGATTGTGTGATTGTGTGATTGTGTGATTGTGTGATTGTGTGATTGTGTGATTGTGTGATTGTGTGATTGTGTAATTGTGATTGTGTGATTGTGATTGCGTGTACTGTGTGATTGTGTGATTGTGTGATTGTGTGATTGTGTGATTGTGTGATTGTGTGATTGTGTGATTGTGTGATTGTGTGATTGTGTGATTGTGTGATTGTGTGATTGTGTGATTGTGTGATTGTGTGATTGTGTGATTGTGTGATTGTGTGATTGTGAGATTGTGTGATTGTGTGAGTGTGTGATTGAGTGATTGTGTGACTGCGCGATTGTGTGACTGTGTGATTGTGTGACTGCGTGATTGTGTGACCGCGATTGTGTGACCCTGATTGTGTGACCGTGATTGTGTGACCGTGATTGTGTCATCGTGATTGTGTGATCGTGATTGTGTGATCGTGATTGTGCAATGGTGACTGTGTGATTGCGTGATTGTGATTGTGTGATTGTGTGACTGTGTGATTGCGTGATTGTGTGATTGTGTGATTGTGTGATTGTGTGATTGTGTGATTGTGTGATTGAGTGATTGTGTGATTGTGACTGTGTGATTGTGTGAGTGTGTGATTGTGTGATTGAGTGATTGTGTGCTTGTGTGATTGTGTGGTTGTGTGATTGTGTGATTGTGTGATTGTGTGATTGTGTGATTGTGTGATTGTGTGATTGTATGATTGTGTGATTGTGACTGTGTGATTGTGTGAGTGTGTGATTGTGTGATTGAGTGATTGTGTGGTTGTGTGATTGTGTGGTTGTGTGATTGTGTGATTGTGTGACTGTGTGATTGTGTGATTGTGTGATTGTGTGATAGTGACTGTGTGATTGTGTGATTGTGTGATTGTGTGACCGTGATTGTGTGACCGTGATTGAGTGACCGTGATTGTGATTGTGTGATTGTGATTGTGTGATTGTGATTGTGTGATTGTGATTGTGTGATTGTGATTGTGTGATTGTGATTGTGTGATTGTGATTGTGTGATTGTGATTGTGTGATTGTGATTGTGTGATTGTGATTGTGTGATTGTGATTGTGTGATTGTGATTGTGTGATTGTGATTGTGTGATTGTGATTGTGTGATTGTGATTGTGTGATTGTGATTGTGTGATTGTGATTTTGTGATTGTGATTGTGTGATTGTGATTGTGTGATTGTGATTGTGTGATTGCGATTGTGTGATTGCGATTGTGTGATTGCGATTGTGTGATTGCGATTGTGTGATTGCGATTGTGTGATTGCGATTGTGTGATTGCGATTGTGTGATTGGGATTGTGTGATTGTGATTGTGTGATTGTGATTGTGTGATTGTGATTGTGTGATTGTGATTGTGTGATTGTGATTGTGTGATTGTGATTGTGTGATTGTGATTGTGTGATTGTGTGATTGTGTGATTGTGTGATTGTGTGGTTGTGTGATTGTGTGATTGTGTGATTGTGTGGTTGTGTGATTGTGTGATTGTGTGATTGTGTGATTGTGTGATTGTGTGATTGTGTGACTGTGTGATTGTGTGATTGTGTGATTGTGTGATTGTGTGATTGTGTAATTGTGATTGTGTGATTGTGATTGCGTGTACTGTGTGATTGTGTGATTGTGTGATTGTGTGATTGTGTGATTGTGTGATTGTGTGATTGTGTGATTGTGTGATTGTGTGATTGTGTGATTGTGTGATTGTGTGATTCTGTGATTGTGTGATTGTGTGATTGTGAGATTGTGTGATTGTGTGAGTGTGTGATTGAGTGATTGTGTGACTGCGCGATTGTGTGACTGTGTGATTGTGTGACTGCGTGATTGTGTGACCGCGATTGTGTGACCCTGATTGTGTGACCGTGATTGTGTGACCGTGATTGTGTCATCGTGATTGTGTGATCGTGATTGTGTGATCGTGATTGTGCAATGGTGACTGTGTGATTGCGTGATTGTGATTGTGTGATTGTGTGACTGTGTGATTGCGTGATTGTGTGATTGTGTGATTGTGTGATTGTGTGATTGTGTGATTGTGTGATTGTGTGATTGTGTGATTGTGTGATTGTGTGATTATGTGATTGTGTGATTGTGTGATTGTGTGATTGTGTGAGTGTGTGATTGTCTGATTGAGTGATTGTGTGCTTGTGTGATTGTGTGGTTGTGTGATTGTGTGATTGTGTGATTAGGTGATTGTGTGATTGTGTGATTGTGTGATTGTGACTGTGTGATTGTGTGAGTGTGTGATTGTGTGATTGAGTGATTGTGTGCTTGTGTGATTGTGTGGTTGTGTGTTTGTGTGATTGTGTGATTGTGTGATTGTGTGATTGTGTGATTGTGTGATTGTGTGATTGTGTGATTGTGTGATTGTGGTTGTGTGATTGTGACTGTGTGATTGTGATTGTGTGATTGTGATTGTGTGATTGCGACTGTGTGATTGTGTGAGTGTGTGATTGTGTGATTGTGTGATTGTGTGATTGTGTGATTGTGTGATTGTGTGATTGTGTGAGTGTGTGATTGTGTGATTGTGTGATTGTGTGAGTGTGTGATTGTGTGATTATGTGATTGTGTGATTGTGTGAGTGTGTGATTGTCTGATTGAGTGATTGTGTGATTGTGTGACTGTGTGATTGTGTGAGTGTGTGATTGTGTGATTGAGTGATTGTGTGATTGTGTGATTGTGATTGTGTGATTGTGATTGCGTGACTGTGATTGCGTGATTGTGATTGCGTGATTGTGATTGTGTGATTGTGATTGCGTGATTGTGATTGTGTGATTGTGATTGTGTGATTGTGATTGTGTGATTGTGATTGTGTGATTGTGATTGTGTGATTGTGATTGTGTGATTGTGTGATTGTGTGATTGTGTGATTGTGATTGTGTGATTGTGATTGTGTGATTGTGATTGTGTGATTGTGATTGTGTGATTGTGATTGTGTGATTGTGATTGTGTGATTGTGATTGTGTGTTTGTGATTGTGTGATTGTGATTGTGTGATTGTGATTGTGTGATTGTGATTGTGTGATTGTGATTGTGTGATTGTGATTGTGTGATTGTGATTGTGTGATTGTGATTGTGTGATTGTGATTGTGTGATTGTGATTGTGTGATTGTGATTGTGTGATTGTGATTGTGTGATTGTGATTGTGTGATTGTGATTGTGTGATTGTGATTGTGTGATTGTGATTGTGTGATTGTGATTGTGTGATTGTGATTGTGTGATTGTGATTGTGTGATTGTGATTGTGTGATTGTGATTGTGTGATTGTGATTGTGTGATTGTGATTGTGTGATTGTGATTGTGTGATTGTGATTGTGTGATTGTGATTGTGTGATTGTGATTGTGTGATTGTGATTGTGTGATTGTGATTGTGTGATTGTGATTGTGTGATTGTGATTGTGTGATTGTGATTGTGTGATTGTGATTGTGTGATTGTGATTGTGTGATTGTGATTGTGTGATTGTGATTGTGTGATTGTGATTGTGTGATTGTGATTGTGTGATTGTGATTGTGTGATTGTGATTGTGTGATTGTGATTGTGTGATTGTGATTGTGTGATTGTGATTGTGTGATTGTGATTGTGTGATTGTGATTGTGTGATTGTGATTGTGTGATTGTGATTGTGTGATTGTGATTGTGTGGTTGTGTGTGTGTGATTGTGTGATTGTGTGTGGTATTGTGTGTGTGTTTTTGGGCGTGTGTGATTGTGATTGTGCGATTGCGTGTGTGTGAATATGTGATTGGGTGTGTGTGATTGTGTGTGTGTGATTGCGTGTGCGTGATTCTGAGTGTGCGATCTCGTGTGTGTGTGATTGTGTCTGTGATTGTGTGAGTGATTGTGTGTGCGATTGTGTGTGTGCGATAGTGTGTGCGTGATTGTGTGTTGGTGATTATGTGTTTGTGGTTGTGCGTGTGCGTGATTCTGAGTGTGCGACCGTGTGTGTCTGATTGTGTGTGTGTGATTGTATGTGGGTGATTGTGTGTGTGTGATTTTGTGTGTGCGGTTACGTGTATGATTGTGTGACTGATTGTGTGTGCGATTGTGTGTGTGCAATTCTGTGTGTGTGATTGCGTGTGTGTGACTGTGTGTGTGCGATTGTGTGTGTCATTGTGTGGGAGGGTCTGATTGTGATTGTGTGATTGCGTGATTGTGTGCGTGTGATTGTGATTGTGTGATTGTGTGATATGTGCGAATTAGAGGCTGAATCGTTCGAAAATGAGCAAAATTCGTTTAAAACGAGCAAAATTCGTGCAAAACGAGCAAAATTGTTCATTGTGGTGTTGAATTGTGCTCAGATAGGATAACATAACATAACTAGATGGGACAGAGTCGAATCACAGCGGATGTGTGCGAATTAGAGGCTGAATCGTTCGAAAATGAATAAAAATTCGTTCAAAACGAGCAAAATTCGTGCAAAACGAGCAAAATTGTTCATTGTGGTGTTGAATTGTGCTCAGATATGATAACTTAACATAACTAGATAGTACAGAGTCGAATAACAGCGGATATGTGCGAATTAGAGGCTGAATCGTGCGAAAAAGAGCAAAATTCGTTCAAAACGAGCAAAATTCGTGCAAAACGAGCAAAATTGTTCATTGTGGTGTTGAATTGTGCTCAGATATGATAACTTAACATAACTAGATAGTACAGATTCGAATCACAACGGATATGTGCGAATTAGAGGCTCAATCGTGCGTAAAATGAGCAAAATACGTTCATTACGAGCAAAATTGTTCATTGTGGTGTCGAATTGTGCTGAGTTACGATAACTTAACATAACTAGATAGGACAGATTCGAATCACAACGGATATGTGCGAATTAGAGGCTGAATCGTGCGTAAAATGATCAAAATACGTTCATTACGAGCAAAATTGTTCATTGTGATGTTGAATTGTGCTCAGATAGGATAACTTAACATAACTAGATAGTACAGAGTCGAATTACAGCGGATATGTGCGAATTAGAGGCTGAATCGTGCGAAAATGAGCATAATTCGTTCATTACGAGCAAAATTGTTCATTGTGGTGTCGAATTGTGCTGAGTTACGATAACTTAACATAACTAGATGGGACAGATTCGAATCACAACGGATATGTGCGAATTAGAGGCTGAGTCGTGCGTAAAATGAGCAAAATTCGTTCATTACGAGCAAAATTGTTCATTGTGGTGTCGAATTGTGCTCAGTTGTGGTAACTTAACATAACTAGATGGTACAGAGTCGAATCACAGCGAATATGTGCGAATTAGAGGCTGAATCGTGCGAAAAAGAGCAAAATTCGTTCAAAACGAGCAAAATTCGTGCAAAACGAGCACAATTGTTCATTGTGGTGTTGAATTGTGCTCAGTTGTGGTAGCTTAACATAACTAGATGATACAGAGTCGAATCACAGCGGATATGTGCGAATTAGAGGCTGAATCGTTCGTAAATGCATAAAAATTCGTTCAAAACGAGCAAAATTCGTGCAAAACGAGCAAAATTGTTCATTGTGGTGTTGAATTGTGCTCAGATATGATAACTTAACATAACTAGATAGTACAGAGTCGAATCACAGCGGGTATGTGCGAATTAGAGGCTGAATCGTGCGAAAATGTTGCAAAATTCGGTCAAAACGAGAAAAATTGTTCATTGTCGTGCTCAATTGTACTCAGTTACGATAACTTATCATAAATAGATAGTGCATAGTAGAATCAGCGGATTTATGCGAATTAGAGGCTGAATCGTGCGAAAATGAGCATAATTCGTTCAAAACGAACAAAATTGTTCATTGTGGTGTTGAATTGTGCACAGTTACGATAACTTAACATAACTAGATGGGACAGAGTCGAATCACAGCCGATATGTGCGAATTAGAGGCTGAATTGTGCGCAAATGTGCAAAATACGTTCATTACGAGCAAAATTGTTCATTGTGGTGTCGAATTGTGCTCAGTTGTCGTAACTTAACATAACTAGATGCTACTGAGTCGAATCACAGCGGATATGTGCGAATTAGAGGCTGAATCGTGCGAAAATGAGCAAAATACGTTCATTACGAGCAAAATTGTTCATTGTGGTGGCGAATTGTGCTCAGTTGTGGTAACTTAACATAACTAGATGGTACAGAGACGAATCACAGCGGATATGTGCGAATTAGAGGCTGAATCGTTCGAAAATGAGCAAAATTCGTTCAAAACGATCAAAATTCGTGCAAAACGAGCAAAATTGTTCATTGTGGTGTTGAATTGTACTCAGATAGGATAACTTAACATAACTAGATAGTACAGAGTCGAATTACAGCGGATATGTGCGAATTAGAGGCTAAATCGTGCGAAAATGAGCATAATTCGTTCAAAACGAGCAATATTGTTCATTGTGGTGTTGAATTGTACTCAGTTACGATAACCTAATATGACTAGATAGTACACAGTCGAATTACAGCGGATATGTGTGAATTAGAGGCTGAATCGTGCGAAAATGAGCAAAATACGTTCATTACGAGCAAAATTGTTCATTGTGGTGTCGAATTGTGCTCAGTTGTGGTAACTTAACATAACTAGATGCTACTGACGCGAATCACAGCGGATATGTGCGAATTAGAGGCTGAATCGTGCGAAAATGAGCATAATTCGTGCAAAACGAGCAAAATTGTTCATTGTGGTGTTGAATTGTGCTCAGATAGGATAACTTAACATAACTAGATGGTACAGGGTTGAATTACAGCGGATATGTGCGAATTGGAGGCTGAATCGTTCGAAAATGAATAAAAATTCGTCCAAAACGAGCAAAATTCGTGCAAAACGAGCAAAATTGTTCATTGTGGTGTTGAATTGTGCTCAGATATGATAACCTAACATAACTAGGTAGTACAGAGTCGAATCACAGCGGGTATGTGCGAATTAGAGGCTGAATCGTGCGCAAATGTCCAAAATACGTTCATTATGAGCAAAATTGTTCATTGTGGTGTCGAATTGTGCTCAGTTGTGGTAACTTAACATAACTAGATGGTACAGAGTCGAATCACAGCGAATTTGTGCGAATTAGAGGCTGAATCGTGCGAAAAAGAGCAAAATTCGTTCAAAACGAGCAAAATTCGTGCAAAACGAGCAAAATTGTTCATTGTGGTGTTGAATTGTGCTCAGTTGTGGTAGCTTAACATAACTAGATGATACAGAGTCGAATCACAGCGGATATGTGCGAATTAGAGGCTGAATCGTTCGAAAATGAATAAAAATTCGTTCAAAACGAGCAAAATTCGTGCAAAACGAGCAAAATTGTTCATTGTGGTGTTGAATTGTGCTCAGATATGATAACCTAACATAACTAGGTAGTACAGAGTCGAATCACAGCGGGTATGTGCGAATTAGAGGCTGAATCGTGCGAAAATGTGCAAAATTCGTTCAAAACGAGAAAAATTGTTCATTGTGGTGTTGAATTGTGCACAGTTACGATAACTTAACATAACTAGATGGGACAGAGTCGAATCACAGCCGATATGTGCGAATTAGAGGCTGAATCGTGCGCAAATGTCCAAAATACGTTCATTATGAGCAAAATTGTTCATTGTGGTGTCGAATTGTGCTCAGTTGTGGTAGCTTAACATAACTAGATGATACAGAGTCGAATCACAGCGGATATGTGCGAATTAGAGGCTGAAGCGTTCGAAAATGAGCAAAATTCGTGCAAAACGAGCAAAATTGTGCATTGTGGTGTTGAATTGTGCTCAGTTACGATAACTTAACATAACTAGATGGGACAGAGTCAAATCACAGCGGATATGTGCGAATTAGAGGCTGAATCGTGCGAAAATGAGCAAAATACGATCATTACGTGCAAAATTGTTCATTGTGGTGTCGAATTGTGCTCAGTTACGATAACTTAACATAACTAGATGGGACAGAGTCGAATCACAGCGGATATGTGCGAATTAGAGGCTGATTCGTGCGAAAATGAGCATAATTCGTGCAAAACGAGCAAAATTGTTCATTGTGGTGTTGAATTGCGCTCAGATAGGATAACATAACATAACTAGATGGGACAGAGTCGAATTGCAGCGGATATGTGCGAATTAGAGGCCGAATCGTTCGAATATGAGCAAAATTAGTTCAAAACGAGCAAAATTGTTTATTGTGGTGTTGAATTGTGCTCAGATAGGATAACTTCACATAACTAGATAGTACAGAGTCGAATTACAGCGGATATGTGCGAATCAGAGGCTGAATCGTTCGAAAATGAGCAAAATTCGTTCAAAGCGAGCAAAATTCGATCAAAACGAGCAAAATTGTTCATTGTGGTGTTGAATTGTGCTCAGATAGTGTAAATTAACATAACTAGATAGTACAGAGTCGAATTACAGCGGATACGTGCGAATTAGAGGCTGAATCGTGCGAAAATGAGCATAATTCGTTCCTTACGAGCAAAATTGTTCATTATGGTGTCGAATTGTGCTCAGTTACGATAACTTAACATAACTAGATGGGACAGAGTCGAATCACAACGGATATGTGCGAATTAGAGGCTGAATCGTGCGAAAATGAGCAAAATACGTTCATTACGAGCAAAATTGTTCATTGTGGTGTCGAATTGTGCTCAGTTGTGGTAACTTAACATAACTAGATGGGACAGAGTCGAATCACAACGGATATGTGCGAATTAGAGGCTGAATCGTGCGCAAATGAGCACAATTCGTGCAAAACGAGCAAAATTGTTCATTGTGGTGTTGAATTGTGCTCAGATAGGATAACTTAACATAACTAGATAGTACAGAGTCGAATTACAGCGGATATGTGCGAATTAGAGGCGGAATCGTGCGAAAATGAGCATAATTCGTTCAAAACGAGCAAAGTTGTTCATTGTGGTGCTGAATTGTGCTCAGTTACGATGACTTAACATAACTAGATGGTACAGAGTCGAATCACAGCGGATATGTGCGAATTAGAGGCTGAATCGTGCGAAAATGAGCATAATTCGTGCAAAACGAGCAAAATTGTTCATTGTGGTGTCGAATTGTGCTCAGTTACGATAACTTAACATAACTAGATGGGACAGAGTCGGATCACAGCGGATATGTGCGAATTAGAGGCTGAATCGTGCGAAAATGAGCATAATTCGTTCATTACGAGCAAAATTGTTCATTGTGGTGTGGAATTGTGCTCAGTTACGATAACTTAACATAACTAGATGGGGCAGAGTCGAATTACAGCGGATATGTGCGAATTAGAGACTGAATCGTGCGAAAATGTGCATTATTCGTTCATTACGAGCAAAATTGTTCATTGTGGTGTCGAATTGCGCTCAGTTGTGGTAACTTAACATAACTAGATGCTACTGAGTCGAATCACAGCGGATATGTGCGAATTAGAGGCTGAATCGTGCGAAAATGAGCATAATTCGTGCAAAACGAGCAAAATTGTTCATTGTGGTGTTGAATTGTGCTCAGATAGGATAACTTAACATAACTAGATAGTACAGAGTTGAATTACAGCGGATATGTGCGAATTAGAGGCTGAATCGTGCGAAAATGAGCATAATTCGTTCATTACGAGCAAAATTGTTCATTGTGGTGTGGAATTGTGCTCAGTTACGATAACTTAACATAACTAGATGCTACAGAGTCGAATCACAGCGGATATGTGCGAATTAGAGGCTGAATCGTGCGAAAATGAGCATAATTCGTGCAAAACGAGCAAAGTTGTTCATTGTGGTGCTGTATTGTGCTCAGTTACGATGACTTAACATAACTAGATGGTACAGAGTCGAATCACAGCGGATATGTGCGAATTAGAGGCTGAATCGTGCGAAAATGAGCATAATTCGTGCAAAACGAGCAAAATTGTTCATTGTGGTGTAGAATTGTGCTCAGATAGGATAACTTAACATAACTAGATAGTACAGAGTCGAATTACAGCGGATATGTGCGAATTAGAGGCTGAATCGTGCGAAAATGATTATAATGCGTTCATTACGAGCAAAATTGTTCATTGTGGTGTGGAATTGTGCTCAGTTACGATAACTTAACATAACTAGATGGGGTAGAGTCGAATTACAGCGGATATGTGCGAATTAGAGGCTGAATCGTGCGAAAATGAGCATTATTCGTTCATTACGAGCATAATTGTTCATTGTGGTGTCGAATTGTGCTCAGTTACAATAACTTAACATAACCAGGTGGGACAGAGTCGAATCGCAGCGGATATGTGCGAATTAGAGGCTGAATCGTGCGAAAATCAGCAAAATACGTTCATTACGAGCAAAATTGTTCATTGTGGTGTCGAATTGTGCTCAGTTGTGGTAACTTAACATAACTACATGCTACAGAGTCGAATCACAGCGGATATGTGCGAATTAGAGGCTGAATCGTGCGAAAATGAGCATAATTCGTTCATTACGAGCAAAATTGTTCATTGTGGTGTGGAATTGTGCTCAGTTACGATAACTTAACATAACTAGATGGGGCAGAGTCGAATTACAGCGGATATGTGCGAATTAGAGACTGAATCGTGCGAAAATGTGCATTATTCGTTCATTACGAGCAAAATTGTTCATTGTGGTGTCGAATTGTGCTCAGTTGTGGTGACTTAACATAACTAGATGGTACCGAGTCGAATCACAGCGGATATGTGCGAATTAGAGGCTGAATCGTGCGAAAATGAGCAAAATACGTTCATTACGAGCAAAATTGTTCATTGTGGTGTCGAATTGTGCTCAGTTGTGGTAACTTAACATAACTAGATGGTACAGAGACGAATCACAGCGGATATGTGCGAATTAGAGGCTGAATCGTTCGAAAATGAGCAAAATTCGTTCAAAACGATCAAAATTCGTGCAAAACGAGCAAAATTGTTAATTGTGGTGTTGAATTGTACTCAGATAGGATAACTTAACATAACTAGATAGTACAGAGTCGAATTACAGCGGATATGTGCGAATTAGAGGCTAAATCGTGCGAAAATGAGCATAATTCGTTCAAAACGAGCAATATTGTTCATTGTGGTGTTGAATTGTACTCAGCTACGATAACTTAATATGACTAGATAGTACACAGTCGAATTACAGCGGATATGTGTGAATTAGAGGCTGAATCGTGCGAAAATGAGCAAAATACGTTCATTACGAGCAAAATTGTTCATTGCGGTGTCGAATTGTGCTCAGTTGTGGTAACTTAACATAACTAGATGCGACAGAGTCGAATCACAGCGGATATGTGCGAATTAGAGGCTGAATCGTGCGAAAATGAGCATAATTCGTGCAAAACGAGCAAAATTGTTCATTGTGGTGTAGAATTGTGCTCAGATAGGATAACTTAACATAACTAGATAGTACAGAGTCGAATTACAGCGGATATGTGCGAATTAGAGGCTGAATCGTGCGAAAATGATTATAATGCGTTCATTACGAGCAAAATTGTTCATTGTGGTGTGGAATTGTGCTCAGTTACGATAACTTAACATAACTAGATGGGGTAGAGTCGAATCACAGCGGATATGTGCGAATTAGAGGCTGAATCGTGCGAAAATGAGCATAATTCGTGCAAAACGAGCAAAATTGTTCATTGTGGTGTTGAATTGTGCTCAGATAGGATAACTTAACATAACTAGATAGTACAGAGTCGAATTACAGCGGATATGTGCGAATTAGAGGCTGAATCGTGCGAAAATGAGCATAATTCGTGCAAAACGCGCAAAATTGTTCATTGTGGTGTCGAATTGTGCTCAGATAGGATAACTTAACATAACTATATAGTACAGAGTCGAATTACAGCGGATATGTGCGAATTAGAGGCTGAATCGTTCGAAAATGAGCAAAATTCGTTCAAAACGAGCAAAATTTGTGCAAAACGAGCAAAATTGTTCATTGTGGTGTTGAATTGTGCTCAGATAGGATAACTTAACATAACTAGATAGTACAGAGTCGAATTACAGCGGATATGTGCGAATTAGAGTCTGAATCGTGCGAAAATGAGCATAATTCGTTCATTACGAGCAAAATTGTTCGTTGTGGTGTCGAATTGTGCTCGGTTACGATAACTTAACATAACTAGATGGTACAGAGTCGAATCACAGCGGATATGTGCGAATTAGAGGCTGAATCGTGCGAAAATGAGCATTATTCGTTCATTACGAGCTAAATTGTTCATTGTGGTGTCGAATTGTGCTCAGTTACGATAACTTAACATAACTAGATGGGACAGAGTCGAATCACAGCGGATATGTGCGAATTAGAGTCTGAATCGTGCGAAAATCAGCAAAATACGTTCATTACGAGCAAAATTGTTCATTGTGGTGTCGAATTGTGCTCAGTTGTGGTAACTTAACATAACTAGATGGGACAGAGTCGAATCACAGCGGATATGTGCGAATTAGAGTCTGAATCGTGCGAAAATCAGCAAAATACGTTCATTACGAGCAAAATTGTTCATTGAGGTGTCGAATTGTGCTCAGTTGTGGTAACTTAACATAACTAGATGGTACAGAGTCGAATCACAGCGGATATGTACGAATTAGAGGCTGAATCGTGCGAAAATGAGCATAATTCGTGCAAAGCGAGCAAAGTTTTTCATTGTGGTGCTGAATTGTGCTCAGTTACGATGACTTAACATAACTAGATGGTACAGAGTCGAATCACAGCGGATATGTGCGAATTAGAGGCTGAATCGTGCGAAAATAAGCATAATTCGTGCAAAACGAGCAAAATTGTTCATTGTGGTGTTGAATTGTGCTCAGATAGGATAACATAACATAACTAGATAGTACAGAGTCGAATTACAGCGGATATGTGCGAATTAGAGGCTGAATCGTTCGAAAATGAGCAAAATTCGTTCAAAACGAGCAAAATTCGTGCAAAACGAGCAAAATTGTTCATTGTGGTGTTGAATTGTGCTCAGATAGGATAACTTAACATAACTAGATTGTACAGAGTCGAATTACAGCGGATATGTGCGAATTAGAGGCTGAATCGTGCGAAAATGAGCATAATTCGTTCATTACGAGCAAAATTGTCCATTGTGGTGTCGAATTGTGCTGAGTTACGATAACTTAACATAACTAGATGGGACAGAGTCGAATCACAACGGATATGTGCGAATTAGAGGCTGAATCTTGCGTAAAATGAGGAAAATACGTTCATTACGAGCAAAATTGTTCATTGTGGTGTCGAATTGTGCTCAGTTGTGGTAACGTAACATAACTAGATGGTACAGAGTCGAATCACAGCGAATATGTGCGAATTAGAGGCTGAATCGTGCGAAAAAGAGCAAAATTCGTTCAAAACGAGCAAAATTCGTGCAAAACGAGCAAAATTGTTCATTGTGGTGTTGAATTGTGCTCAGATAGGATAACTTAACATATCTAGATAGTACAGAGTCGCATTACAGCGGATATGTGCGAATTAGAGGCTGAATCGTGCGAAAATGAGCATAATTCGTTCAAAACGAGCAAAATTCGTGCAAAACGAGCAAAACTGTTCATTGTGGTGTTGAACTGTGCTCAGATAGGATAACTTAACATAACTAGATAGTACAGAGTCGAATTACAGCGGATATGTGCGAATTAGAGGCTGAATCGTGCGAAAATGAGCATAATTCGTTCAAAACGAGCAGAGTTGTTCATTGTGGTGCTGAATTGTGCTCAGTTACGATGACTTAACATAACTAGATGGTACAGAGTCGAATCACAGCGGATATGTGCGAATTAGAGGCTGAATCGTGCGAAAATGAGCATAATTCGTGCAACACGAGCAAAATTCGGGCAAAACGAGCAAAATTGTTCATTGTGGTGTTGAATTGTGCTCAGTTACGATAACCTAGCATGTCTAGATAGTACAGAGTCGAATTACAGCGGATATGTGCGAATTAGAGGCTGAATCGTGCGAAAATGAGCATAATTCGTTCAAAACGAGCAAAATTGTTCGTTGTGGTGTTGAATTGTGCTCAGATAGGATAACTTAACATAACTAGATAGTACAGAGTCGAATTACAGCGGATATGTGCGAATTAGAGGCCGAATCGTTCGAATATGAGCAAAATTAGTTCAAAACGAGCAAAATTGTTTATTGTGGTGTTGAATTGTGCTCAGATAGGATAACTTCACATAACTAGATAGTACAGAGTCGAATTACAGCGGATATGTGCGAATCAGAGGCTGAATCGTTCGAAAATGAGCAAAATTCGTTCAAAACGAGCAAAATTCGATCAAAACGAGCAAAATTGTTCATTGTGGTGTTGAATTGTGCTCAGATAGTGTAAATTAACATAACTAGATAGTACAGAGTCGAATTACAGCGGATACGTGCGAATTAGAGGCTGAATCGTGCGAAAATGAGCATAATTCGTTCCTTACGAGCAAAATTGTTCATTATGGTGTCGAATTGTGCTCAGTTACGATAACTTAACATAACTAGATGGGACAGAGTCGAATCACAACGGATATGTGCGAATTAGAGGCTGAATCGTGCGAAAATGAGCAAAATACGTTCATTACGAGCAAAATTGTTCATTGTGGTGTCGAATTGTGCTCAGTTGTGGTAACTTAACATAACTAGATGGGGCAGAGTCGAATTACAGCGGATATGTGCGAATTAGAGACTGAATCGTGCGAAAATGTGCATTATTCGTTCATTACGAGCAAAATTGTTCATTGTGGTGTCGAATTGTGCTCAGTCGTGGTGACTTAACATAACTAGATGGTACCGAGTCGAATCACAGCGGATATGTGCGAATTGGAGGCTGAATCGTGCGAAAATAAGCATAATTCGTTCAAAACGAGCAATATTGTTCATTGTGGTGTTGAATTGTACTCAGTTACGATAACTTAATATGACTAGATAGTACACAGTCGAATTACAGCGGATATGTGCGAATTAGAGGCTGAATCGTGCGAAAATGAGCATTATTCGTTCATTACGAGCAAAATTGTTCATTGTGGTGTGGAATTGTGTTCAGTTACGATAACTTAACATAACTAGATGGGGCAGAGTCGAATCACAGCGGATATGTGCGAATTAGAGGCTGAATCGTGCGAAAATCAGCAAAATACGTTCATTACGAGCAAAATTGTTCATTGTGGTGTCGAATTGCGCTCAGTTGTGGTAACTTAACATAACTAGATGCTACTGAGTCGAATCACAGCGGATATGTGCGAATTAGAGGCTGAATCGTGCGAAAATGAGCATAATTCGTGCAAAACGAGCAAAATTGTTCATTGTGGTGTTGAATTGTGCTCAGATAGGATAACTTAACATAACTAGATAGTACAGAGTTGAATTACAGCGGATATGTGCGAATTAGAGGCTGAATCGTGCGAAAATGAGCATAATTCGTTCATTACGAGCAAAATTGTTCATTGTGGTGTGGAATTGTGCTCAGTTACGATAACTTAACATAACTAGATGCTACAGAGTCGAATCACAGCGGATATGTGCGAATTAGAGGCTGAATCGTGCGAAAATGAGCATAATTCGTGCAAAACGAGCAAAGTTGTTCATTGTGGTGCTGTATTGTGCTCAGTTACGATGACTTAACATAACTAGATGGTACAGAGTCGAATCACAGCGGATATGTGCGAATTAGAGGCTGAATCGTGCGAAAATGAGCATAATTCGTGCAAAACGAGCAAAATTGTTCATTGTGGTGTAGAATTGTGCTCAGATAGGATAACTTAACATAACTAGATAGTACAGAGTCGAATTACAGCGGATATGTGCGAATTAGAGGCTGAATCGTGCGAAAATGATTATAATGCGTTCATTACGAGCAAAATTGTTCATTGTGGTGTGGAATTGTGCTCAGTTACGATAACTTAACATAACTAGATGGGGTAGAGTCGAATTACAGCGGATATGTGCGAATTAGAGGCTGAATCGTGCGAAAATGAGCATTATTCGTTCATTACGAGCATAATTGTTCATTGTGGTGTCGAATTGTGCTCAGTTACAATAACTTAACATAACCAGGTGGGACAGAGTCGAATCGCAGCGGATATGTGCGAATTAGAGGCTGAATCGTGCGAAAATCAGCAAAATACGTTCATTACGAGCAAAATTGTTCATTGTGGTGTCGAATTGTGCTCAGTTGTGGTAACTTAACATAACTACATGCTACAGAGTCGAATCACAGCGGATATGTGCGAATTAGAGGCTGAATCGTGCGAAAATGAGCATAATTCGTTCATTACGAGCAAAATTGTTCATTGTGGTGTGGAATTGTGCTCAGTTACGATAACTTAACATAACTAGATGGGGCAGAGTCGAATTACAGCGGATATGTGCGAATTAGAGACTGAATCGTGCGAAAATGTGCATTATTCGTTCATTACGAGCAAAATTGTTCATTGTGGTGTCGAATTGTGCTCAGTTGTGGTGACTTAACATAACTAGATGGTACCGAGTCGAATCACAGCGGATATGTGCGAATTAGAGGCTGAATCGTGCGAAAATGAGCAAAATACGTTCATTACGAGCAAAATTGTTCATTGTGGTGTCGAATTGTGCTCAGTTGTGGTAACTTAACATAACTAGATGGTACAGAGACGAATCACAGCGGATATGTGCGAATTAGAGGCTGAATCGTTCGAAAATGAGCAAAATTCGTTCAAAACGATCAAAATTCGTGCAAAACGAGCAAAATTGTTCATTGTGGTGTTGAATTGTACTCAGATAGGATAACTTAACATAACTAGATAGTACAGAGTCGAATTACAGCGGATATGTGCGAATTAGAGGCTAAATCGTGCGAAAATGAGCATAATTCGTTCAAAACGAGCAATATTGTTCATTGTGGTGTTGAATTGTACTCAGTTACGATAACTTAATATGACTAGATAGTACACAGTCGAATTACAGCGGATAATTGTGAATTAGAGGCTGAATCGTGCGAAAATGAGCATTATTCGTTCATTACGAGCAAAATTGTTCATTGTGGTGTGGAATTGTGTTCAGTTACGATAACTTAACATAACTAGATGGGGCAGAGTCGAATCACAGCGGATATGTGCGAATTAGAGGCTGAATCGTGCGAAAATCAGCAAAATACGTTCATTACGAGCAAAATTGTTCATTGTGGTGTCGAATTGTGCTCAGTTGTGGTAACTTAACATAACTAGATGCGACAGAGTCGAATCACAGCGGATATGTGCGAATTAGAGGCTGAATCGTGCGAAAATGAGCATAATTCGTGCAAAACGAGCAAAATTGTTCATTGTGGTGTAGAATTGTGCTCAGATAGGATAACTTAACATAACTAGATAGTACAGAGTCGAATTACAGCGGATATGTGCGAATTAGAGGCTGAATCGTGCGAAAATGATTATAATGCGTTCATTACGAGCAAAATTGTTCATTGTGGTGTGGAATTGTGCTCAGTTACGATAACTTAACATAACTAGATGGGGTAGAGTCGACTCACAGCGGATATGTGCGAATTAGAGGCTGAATCGTGCGAAAATGAGCATAATTCGTGCAAAACGAGCAAAATTGTTCATTGTGGTGTTGAATTGTGCTCAGATAGGATAACTTAACATAACTATATAGTACAGAGTCGAATTACAGCGGATATGTGCGAATTAGAGGCTGAATCGTTCGAAAATGAGCAAAATTCGTTCAAAACGAGCAAAATTTGTGCAAAACGAGCAAAATTGTTCATTGTGGTGTTGAATTGTGCTCAGATAGGATAACTTAACATAACTAGATAGTACAGAGTCGAATTACAGCGGATATGTGCGAATTAGAGTCTGAATCGTGCGAAAATGAGCATAATTCGTTCATTACGAGCAAAATTGTTCGTTGTGGTGTCGAATTGTGCTCGGTTACGATAACTTAACATAACTAGATGGTACAGAGTCGAATCACAGCGGATATGTGCGAATTAGAGGCTGAATCGTGCGAAAATGAGCATTATTCGTTCATTACGAGCTAAATTGTTCATTGTGGTGTCGAATTGTGCTCAGTTACGATAACTTAACATAACTAGATGGTACAGAGTCGAATCACAGCGGATATGTGCGAATTAGAGGCTGAATCGTGCGAAAATGAGCATAATTCGTGCAAAACGAGCAAAATTGTTCATTGTGGTGTTGAATTGTGCTCAGATAGGATAACTTAACATAACTAGATAGTACAGAGTCGAATTACAGCGGATATGTGCGAATTAGAGGCTGAATCGTGCGAAAATGAGCATAATTCGTTCAAAACGAGCAAAGTTGTTCATTGTGGTGCTGTATTGTGCTCAGTTACGATGACTTAACATAACTAGATGGTACAGGGTCGAATCACAGCGGATATGTGCGAATTAGAGGCTGAATCGTGCGGAAATGAGCATAATTCGTGCAAAACGAGTAAAATTGTTCATTGTGGTGTTGAATTGTGCTCAGATAGGATAACTTAACATAACTAGATAGTACAGAGTCGAATTACAGCGGATATGTGCGAATTAGAGGCTGAATCGTGCGAAAATGTGCATTATTCGTTCATTACGAGCAAAATTGTTCATTGTGGTGCTGTATTGTGCTCAGTTACGATGACTTAACATATCTAGATGGTACCGAGTCGAATCACAGCGGATATGTGCGAATTGGAGGCTGAATCGTGCGAAAATCAGCAAAATACGTTCATTACGAGCAAAATTGTTCATTGTGGTGTCGAATTGTGCTCAGTTGTGGTAACTTAACATAACTAGATGCTACTGACGCGAATCACAGCGGATATGTGCGAATTAGAGGCTGAATCGTGCGAAAATGAGCATAATTCGTGCAAAACGAGCAAAATTGTTCATTGTGGTGTTGAATTGTGCTCAGATAGGATAACTTAACATAACTAGATGGTACAGGGTTGAATTACAGCGGATATGTGCGAATTGGAGGCTGAATCGTTCGAAAATGAATAAAAATTCGTCCAAAACGAGCAAAATTCGTGCAAAACGAGCAAAATTGTTCATTGTGGTGTTGAATTGTGCTCAGATATGATAACCTAACATAACTAGGTAGTACAGAGTCGAATCACAGCGGGTATGTGCGAATTAGAGGCTGAATCGTGCGAAAATGTGCAAAATTCGTTCAAAACGAGAAAAATTGTTCATTGTGGTGTTGAATTGTGCACAGTTACGATAACTTAACATAACTAGATGGGACAGAGTCGAATCACAGCCGATATGTGCGAATTAGAGGCTGAATCGTGCGCAAATGTCCAAAATACGTTCATTATGAGCAAAATTGTTCATTGTGGTGTCGAATTGTGCTCAGTTGTGGTAACTTAACATAACTAGATGGTACAGAGTCGAATCACAGCGAATTTGTGCGAATTAGAGGCTGAATCGTGCGAAAAAGAGCAAAATTCGTTCAAAACGAGCAAAATTCGTGCAAAACGAGCAAAATTGTTCATTGTGGTGTTGAATTGTGCTCAGTTGTGGTAGCTTAACATAACTAGATGATACAGAGTCGAATCACAGCGGATATGTGCGAATTAGAGGCTGAATCGTTCGAAAATGAATAAAAATTCGTTCAAAACGAGCAAAATTCGTGCAAAACGAGCAAAATTGTTCATTGTGGTGTTGAATTGTGCTCAGATATGATAACCTAACATAACTAGGTAGTACAGAGTCGAATCACAGCGGGTATGTGCGAATTAGAGGCTGAATCGTGCGAAAATGTGCAAAATTCGTTCAAAACGAGAAAAATTGTTCATTGTGGTGTTGAATTGTGCACAGTTACGATAACTTAACATAACTAGATGGGACAGAGTCGAATCACAGCCGATATGTGCGAATTAGAGGCTGAATCGTGCGCAAATGTCCAAAATACGTTCATTATGAGCAAAATTGTTCATTGTGGTGTCGAATTGTGCTCAGTTGTGGTAGCTTAACATAACTAGATGATACAGAGTCGAATCACAGCGGATATGTGCGAATTAGAGGCTGAAGCGTTCGAAAATGAGCAAAATTCGTGCAAAACGAGCAAAATTGTGCATTGTGGTGTTGAATTGTGCTCAGTTACGATAACTTAACATAACTAGATGGGACAGAGTCAAATCACAGCGGATATGTGCGAATTAGAGGCTGAATCGTGCGAAAATGAGCAAAATACGATCATTACGTGCAAAATTGTTCATTGTGGTGTCGAATTGTGCTCAGTTACGATAACTTAACATAACTAGATGGGACAGAGTCGAATCACAGCGGATATGTGCGAATTAGAGGCTGATTCGTGCGAAAATGAGCATAATTCGTGCAAAACGAGCAAAATTGTTCATTGTGGTGTTGAATTGCGCTCAGATAGGATAACATAACATAACTAGATGGGACAGAGTCGAATTGCAGCGGATATGTGCGAATTAGAGGCCGAATCGTTCGAATATGAGCAAAATTAGTTCAAAACGAGCAAAATTGTTTATTGTGGTGTTGAATTGTGCTCAGATAGGATAACTTCACATAACTAGATAGTACAGAGTCGAATTACAGCGGATATGTGCGAATCAGAGGCTGAATCGTTCGAAAATGAGCAAAATTCGTTCAAAACGAGCAAAATTCGATCAAAACGAGCAAAATTGTTCATTGTGGTGTTGAATTGTGCTCAGATAGTGTAAATTAACATAACTAGATAGTACAGAGTCGAATTACAGCGGATACGTGCGAATTAGAGGCTGAATCGTGCGAAAATGAGCATAATTCGTTCCTTACGAGCAAAATTGTTCATTATGGTGTCGAATTGTGCTCAGTTACGATAACTTAACATAACTAGATGGGACAGAGTCGAATCACAACGGATATGTGCGAATTAGAGGCTGAATCGTGCGAAAATGAGCAAAATACGTTCATTACGAGCAAAATTGTTCATTGTGGTGTCGAATTGTGCTCAGTTGTGGTAACTTAACATAACTAGATGGGACAGAGTCGAATCACAACGGATATGTGCGAATTAGAGGCTGAATCGTGCGCAAATGAGCACAATTCGTGCAAAACGAGCAAAATTGTTCATTGTGGTGTTGAATTGTGCTCAGATAGGATAACTTAACATAACTAGATAGTACAGAGTCGAATTACAGCGGATATGTGCGAATTAGAGGCGGAATCGTGCGAAAATGAGCATAATTCGTTCAAAACGAGCAAAGTTGTTCATTGTGGTGCTGAATTGTGCTCAGTTACGATGACTTAACATAACTAGATGGTACAGAGTCGAATCACAGCGGATATGTGCGAATTAGAGGCTGAATCGTGCGAAAATGAGCATAATTCGTGCAAAACGAGCAAAATTGTTCATTGTGGTGTCGAATTGTGCTCAGTTACGATAACTTAACATAACTAGATGGGACAGAGTCGGATCACAGCGGATATGTGCGAATTAGAGGCTGAATCGTGCGAAAATGAGCATAATTCGTTCATTACGAGCAAAATTGTTCATTGTGGTGTGGAATTGTGCTCAGTTACGATAACTTAACATAACTAGATGGGGCAGAGTCGAATTACAGCGGATATGTGCGAATTAGAGACTGAATCGTGCGAAAATGTGCATTATTCGTTCATTACGAGCAAAATTGTTCATTGTGGTGTCGAATTGCGCTCAGTTGTGGTAACTTAACATAACTAGATGCTACTGAGTCGAATCACAGCGGATATGTGCGAATTAGAGGCTGAATCGTGCGAAAATGAGCATAATTCGTGCAAAACGAGCAAAATTGTTCATTGTGGTGTTGAATTGTGCTCAGATAGGATAACTTAACATAACTAGATAGTACAGAGTCGAATTACAGCGGATATGTGCGAATTAGAGGCTGAATCGTGCGAAAATGAGCATAATTCGTTCAAAACGAGCAAAGTTGTTCATTGTGGTGCTGTATTGTGCTCAGTTACGATGACTTAACATAACTAGATGGTACAGGGTCGAATCACAGCGGATATGTGCGAATTAGAGGCTGAATCGTGCGGAAATGAGCATAATTCGTGCAAAACGAGTAAAATTGTTCATTGTGGTGTTGAATTGTGCTCAGATAGGATAACTTAACATAACTAGATAGTACAGAGTCGAATTACAGCGGATATGTGCGAATTAGAGGCTGAATCGTGCGAAAATGTGCATTATTCGTTCATTACGAGCAAAATTGTTCATTGTGGTGCTGTATTGTGCTCAGTTACGATGACTTAACATATCTAGATGGTACCGAGTCGAATCACAGCGGATATGTGCGAATTGGAGGCTGAATCGTGCGAAAATCAGCAAAATACGTTCATTACGAGCAAAATTGTTCATTGTGGTGTCGAATTGTGCTCAGTTGTGGTAACTTAACATAACTAGATGCTACTGACGCGAATCACAGCGGATATGTGCGAATTAGAGGCTGAATCGTGCGAAAATGAGCATAATTCGTGCAAAACGAGCAAAATTGTTCATTGTGGTGTTGAATTGTGCTCAGATAGGATAACTTAACATAACTAGATGGTACAGGGTTGAATTACAGCGGATATGTGCGAATTGGAGGCTGAATCGTTCGAAAATGAATAAAAATTCGTCCAAAACGAGCAAAATTCGTGCAAAACGAGCAAAATTGTTCATTGTGGTGTTGAATTGTGCTCAGATATGATAACCTAACATAACTAGGTAGTACAGAGTCGAATCACAGCGGGTATGTGCGAATTAGAGGCTGAATCGTGCGAAAATGTGCAAAATTCGTTCAAAACGAGAAAAATTGTTCATTGTGGTGTTGAATTGTGCACAGTTACGATAACTTAACATAACTAGATGGGACAGAGTCGAATCACAGCCGATATGTGCGAATTAGAGGCTGAATCGTGCGCAAATGTCCAAAATACGTTCATTATGAGCAAAATTGTTCATTGTGGTGTCGAATTGTGCTCAGTTGTGGTAACTTAACATAACTAGATGGTACAGAGTCGAATCACAGCGAATTTGTGCGAATTAGAGGCTGAATCGTGCGAAAAAGAGCAAAATTCGTTCAAAACGAGCAAAATTCGTGCAAAACGAGCAAAATTGTTCATTGTGGTGTTGAATTGTGCTCAGTTGTGGTAGCTTAACATAACTAGATGATACAGAGTCGAATCACAGCGGATATGTGCGAATTAGAGGCTGAATCGTTCGAAAATGAATAAAAATTCGTTCAAAACGAGCAAAATTCGTGCAAAACGAGCAAAATTGTTCATTGTGGTGTTGAATTGTGCTCAGATATGATAACCTAACATAACTAGGTAGTACAGAGTCGAATCACAGCGGGTATGTGCGAATTAGAGGCTGAATCGTGCGAAAATGTGCAAAATTCGTTCAAAACGAGAAAAATTGTTCATTGTGGTGTTGAATTGTGCACAGTTACGATAACTTAACATAACTAGATGGGACAGAGTCGAATCACAGCCGATATGTGCGAATTAGAGGCTGAATCGTGCGCAAATGTCCAAAATACGTTCATTATGAGCAAAATTGTTCATTGTGGTGTCGAATTGTGCTCAGTTGTGGTAGCTTAACATAACTAGATGATACAGAGTCGAATCACAGCGGATATGTGCGAATTAGAGGCTGAAGCGTTCGAAAATGTGCAAAATTCGTGCAAAACGAGCAAAATTGTGCATTGTGGTGTTGAATTGTGCTCAGTTACGATAACTTAACATAACTAGATGGGACAGAGTCAAACCACAGCGGATATGTGCGAATTAGAGGCTGAATCGTGCGAAAATGAGCAAAATACGATCATTACGTGCAAAATTGTTCATTGTGGTGTCGAATTGTGCTCAGTTACGATAACTTAACATAACTAGATGGGACAGAGTCGAATCACAGCGGATATGTGCGAATTAGAGGCTGATTCGTGCGAAAATGAGCATAATTCGTGCAAAACGAGCAAAATTGTTTATTGTGGTGTTGAATTGTGCTCAGATAGGATAACTTCACATAACTAGATAGTACAGAGTCGAATTACAGCGGATATGTGCGAATCAGAGGCTGAATCGTTCGAAAATGAGCAAAATTCGTTCAAAACGAGCAAAATTCGATCAAAACGAGCAAAATTGTTCATTGTGGTGTTGAATTGTGCTCAGATAGTGTAAATTAACATAACTAGATAGTACAGAGTCGAATTACAGCGGATACGTGCGAATTAGAGGCTGAATCGTGCGAAAATGAGCATAATTCGTTCCTTACGAGCAAAATTGTTCATTATGGTGTCGAATTGTGCTCAGTTACGATAACTTAACATAACTAGATGGGACAGAGTCGAATCACAACGGATATGTGCGAATTAGAGGCTGAATCGTGCGAAAATGAGCAAAATACGTTCATTACGAGCAAAATTGTTCATTGTGGTGTCGAATTGTGCTCAGTTGTGGTAACTTAACATAACTAGATGGGACAGAGTCGAATCACAACGGATATGTGCGAATTAGAGGCTGAATCGTGCGCAAATGAGCACAATTCGTGCAAAACGAGCAAAATTGTTCATTGTGGTGTTGAATTGTGCTCAGATAGGATAACTTAACATAACTAGATAGTACAGAGTCGAATTACAGCGGATATGTGCGAATTAGAGGCGGAATCGTGCGAAAATGAGCATAATTCGTTCAAAACGAGCAAAGTTGTTCATTGTGGTGCTGAATTGTGCTCAGTTACGATGACTTAACATAACTAGATGGTACAGAGTCGAATCACAGCGGATATGTGCGAATTAGAGGCTGAATCGTGCGAAAATGAGCATAATTCGTGCAAAACGAGCAAAATTGTTCATTGTGGTGTCGAATTGTGCTCAGTTACGATAACTTAACATAACTAGATGGGACAGAGTCGGATCACAGCGGATATGTGCGAATTAGAGGCTGAATCGTGCGAAAATGAGCATAATTCGTTCATTACGAGCAAAATTGTTCATTGTGGTGTGGAATTGTGCTCAGTTACGATAACTTAACATAACTAGATGGGGCAGAGTCGAATTACAGCGGATATGTGCGAATTAGAGACTGAATCGTGCGAAAATGTGCATTATTCGTTCATTACGAGCAAAATTGTTCATTGTGGTGTCGAATTGCGCTCAGTTGTGGTAACTTAACATAACTAGATGCTACTGAGTCGAATCACAGCGGATATGTGCGAATTAGAGGCTGAATCGTGCGAAAATGAGCATAATTCGTGCAAAACGAGCAAAATTGTTCATTGTGGTGTTGAATTGTGCTCAGATAGGATAACTTAACATAACTAGATAGTACAGAGTTGAATTACAGCGGATATGTGCGAATTAGAGGCTGAATCGTGCGAAAATGAGCATAATTCGTTCATTACGAGCAAAATTGTTCATTGTGGTGTGGAATTGTGCTCAGTTACGATAACTTAACATAACTAGATGCTACAGAGTCGAATCACAGCGGATATGTGCGAATTAGAGGCTGAATCGTGCGAAAATGAGCATAATTCGTGCAAAACGAGCAAAGTTGTTCATTGTGGTGCTGTATTGTGCTCAGTTACGATGACTTAACATAACTAGATGGTACAGAGTCGAATCACAGCGGATATGTGCGAATTAGAGGCTGAATCGTGCGAAAATGAGCATAATTCGTGCAAAACGAGCAAAATTGTTCATTGTGGTGTAGAATTGTGCTCAGATAGGATAACTTAACATAACTAGATAGTACAGAGTCGAATTACAGCGGATATGTGCGAATTAGAGGCTGAATCGTGCGAAAATGATTATAATGCGTTCATTACGAGCAAAATTGTTCATTGTGGTGTGGAATTGTGCTCAGTTACGATAACTTAACATAACTAGATGGGGTAGAGTCGAATTACAGCGGATATGTGCGAATTAGAGGCTGAATCGTGCGAAAATGAGCATTATTCGTTCATTACGAGCATAATTGTTCATTGTGGTGTCGAATTGTGCTCAGTTACAATAACTTAACATAACCAGGTGGGACAGAGTCGAATCGCAGCGGATATGTGCGAATTAGAGGCTGAATCGTGCGAAAATCAGCAAAATACGTTCATTACGAGCAAAATTGTTCATTGTGGTGTCGAATTGTGCTCAGTTGTGGTAACTTAACATAACTACATGCTACAGAGTCGAATCACAGCGGATATGTGCGAATTAGAGGCTGAATCGTGCGAAAATGAGCATAATTCGTTCATTACGAGCAAAATTGTTCATTGTGGTGTGGAATTGTGCTCAGTTACGATAACTTAACATAACTAGATGGGGCAGAGTCGAATTACAGCGGATATGTGCGAATTAGAGACTGAATCGTGCGAAAATGTGCATTATTCGTTCATTACGAGCAAAATTGTTCATTGTGGTGTCGAATTGTGCTCAGTTGTGGTGACTTAACATAACTAGATGGTACCGAGTCGAATCACAGCGGATATGTGCGAATTAGAGGCTGAATCGTGCGAAAATGAGCAAAATACGTTCATTACGAGCAAAATTGTTCATTGTGGTGTCGAATTGTGCTCAGTTGTGGTAACTTAACATAACTAGATGGTACAGAGACGAATCACAGCGGATATGTGCGAATTAGAGGCTGAATCGTTCGAAAATGAGCAAAATTCGTTCAAAACGATCAAAATTCGTGCAAAACGAGCAAAATTGTTCATTGTGGTGTTGAATTGTACTCAGATAGGATAACTTAACATAACTAGATAGTACAGAGTCGAATTACAGCGGATATGTGCGAATTAGAGGCTAAATCGTGCGAAAATGAGCATAATTCGTTCAAAACGAGCAATATTGTTCATTGTGGTGTTGAATTGTACTCAGTTACGATAACTTAATATGACTAGATAGTACACAGTCGAATTACAGCGGATAATTGTGAATTAGAGGCTGAATCGTGCGAAAATGAGCATTATTCGTTCATTACGAGCAAAATTGTTCATTGTGGTGTGGAATTGTGTTCAGTTACGATAACTTAACATAACTAGATGGGGCAGAGTCGAATCACAGCGGATATGTGCGAATTAGAGGCTGAATCGTGCGAAAATCAGCAAAATACGTTCATTACGAGCAAAATTGTTCATTGTGGTGTCGAATTGTGCTCAGTTGTGGTAACTTAACATAACTAGATGCGACAGAGTCGAATCACAGCGGATATGTGCGAATTAGAGGCTGAATCGTGCGAAAATGAGCATAATTCGTGCAAAACGAGCAAAATTGTTCATTGTGGTGTAGAATTGTGCTCAGATAGGATAACTTAACATAACTAGATAGTACAGAGTCGTATTACAGCGGATATGTGCGAATTAGAGGCTGAATCGTGCGAAAATGATTATAATGCGTTCATTACGAGCAAAATTGTTCATTGTGGTGTGGAATTGTGCTCAGTTACGATAACTTAACATAACTAGATGGGGTAGAGTCGAATCACAGCGGATATGTGCGAATTAGAGGCTGAATCGTGCGAAAATGAGCATAATTCGTGCAAAACGAGCAAAATTGTTCATTGTGGTGTTGAATTGTGCTCAGATAGGATAACTTAACATAACTATATAGTACAGGGTCGAATTACAGCGGATATGTGCGAATTAGAGGCTGAATCGTTCGAAAATGAGCAAAATTCGTT
>NW_027473545.1:0-136427 GCF_050947335.1 Megachile rotundata | reverse complement strand
TCGTTTTGAACGAATTATGCTCATTTCGCACGATTCAGCCTCTAATTCGCACATATCGGCTGTAATTCGACTCTGTACTATCTAGTTATGTTAAGTTATCCTATCTGAGCACAATTCGACACCACAATGAACAATTTTGCTCGTTTTGCACGAATTATGCTCATTTTCGCACGATTCAGCCACTAGTTCGCACATATCCGCTGTAATTCGACTCTGTACTATCTAGTTATGTTAAGTTATCCTATCTGAGCACAATTCAACACCACAATGAACAATTTTGCTCGTTTTGCACGAATTATGCTCATTTTCGCACGATTCAGCCTCTAATTCGCACATATCCGCTGTAATTCGACTCTGTACTATCTAGTTATGTTAAGTTATCCTATCTGAGCGCAATTCAACACCACAATGAACAATTTTGCTCGTTTTGCACGAATTTTGCTCGTTTTGAACGAATTTTGCTCATTTTCGAACGATTCAGCCTCTAATTCGCACATACCGCTGTAATTCGACTCTGTACTATCTAGTTATGTTAAGTTATCGTAACTGAGCACAATTCAACCCCACAATGAACAATTTTGCTCGTTTTGCACGAATTTTGCTCGTTTTGAACGAATTTTGCTCATTTTCGAACGATTCAGCCTCTAATTCGCACATTATCCGCTGTAATTCGACTCTGTACTATCTAGTTATGTTAAGTTATCCTATCTGAGCACAATTCGACACCACAATGAACAATTTTGCACGTTTTGCACGAATTATGCTCATTTTCGCACGATTCAGCCTCTAATTCGCACATATCCGCTGTAATTCGACTCTGTACTATCTAGTTATGTTAAGTTATCCTATCTGAGCACAATTCAACACCACAATGAACAATTTTGCTCGTTTTGAACGAATTATGCTCATTTTCGCACGATTCAGCCTCTAATTCGCACATATCCGCTGTAATTCGACTCTGTACTATCTAGTCATGTTAAGTTATCGTAACTGAGCACAATTCAACACCACAATGAACAATTTTGCTCGTTTTGAACGAATTATGCTCATTTTCGCACGATTCAGCCTCTAATTCGCACATATCCGCTGTAATTCGACTCTGTACTATCTAGTCATGTTAAGTTATCGTAACTGAGAACAATTCAACACCACAATGAACAATTATGATCGTTTTGAACGAATTATGCTCATTTTCGCACGATTCAGCCTCTAATTCGCACATATCCGCTGTAATTCGACTCTGTACTATCTAGTCATGTTAAGTTATCGTAAATGAGCACAATACAACACCACAATGAACAATTTTGATTTTTTTTGAACGAATTATGCTCATTTTCGCACGATTCTGCCTCTAATTCGCACATATCCGCTGTAATTCGTACTCGTGTACTATCTAGTTTATGTTAAGTTATCCTATCTGAGCACAATTCGACACCACAATGAACAATTTTGCACGTTTTGCACGAATTATGCTCATTTTCGCACGATTCAGCCTCTAATTCGCACATATCCGCTGTAATTCGACTCTGTACTATCTAGTTATGTTAAGTTATCCTATCTGAGCACAATTCGACACCACAATGAACAATTTTGCACGTTTTGCACGAATTATGCTCATTTTCGCACGATTCAGCCTCTAATTCGCACATATCCGCTGTAATTCGACTCTGTACTATCTAGTTATGTTAAGTTATCCTATCTGAGCACAATTCAACACCACAATGAACAATTTTGCTCGTTCGAACGAATTATGCTCATTTTCGCACGATTCAGCCTCTAATTCGCACATATCCGCTGTAATTCGACTCTGTACTAATTAGTCATGTTAAGTTATCGTAACTGAGCACAATTCAACACCACAATGAACAATTTTGCTCGTTTTGAACGATTTATGCTCATTCTCGCACGATTCAGCCTCGAAATCGCACATATCCGCTGTAATTCGACTCTGTACTATCTAGTCATGTTAAGTTATCGTACTGAGCACAATTCAACACCACAATGAAGAATTTTGCACGTTTTGCACGAATTATGCTCATTTTCGCACGATTCAGCCTCTAATTCGCACATATCCGCTGTAATTCGACTCTGTACTATCTAGTTATGTTAAGTTATCCTATCTGAGCACAATTCGACACCACAATGAACAATTTTGCACGTTTTGCACGAATTATGCTCATTTTCGCACGATTCAGCCTCTAATTCGCACATATCCGCTGTAATTCGACTCTGTACTATCTAGTTATGTTAAGTTATCCTATCTGAGCACAATTCAACACCACAATGAACAATTTTGCTCGTTTGCACGAATTTTGCTCGTTTTGAACGAATTTTGCTCATTTCGAACGATTCAGCCTCTAATTCGCACATATCCCCTGTAATTCGACTCTGTACTATCTAGTTATGTTAGGTTATCGTAACTGAGCACAATTCAACACCACAATGAACAATTTTGCTCGTTTTGAACGAATTATGCTCATTTTCGCACGATTCAGCCTCTAGTTCGCACATATCCGCTGTAATTCGATTCTGTACTATCTAGTCATGTAAAGTTATCGTAACTGAGCACAATTCAACACCACAATGAACAATTTTTGCTCGTTTTGCACGAATTATGCTCATTTTCGCACGATTCAGCCTCTAATTCGCACATATCCGCTGTAATTCGACTCTGTACTATCTAGTCATGTTAAGTTATCGTAACTGAGCACAATTCAACACCACAATGAAGAATTTTGATCGTTTTGAACGAATTATGCTCATTTTCGCACGATTCAGCCTCTAATTCGCACATATCCGCTGTAATTCGACTCTGTACTATCTAGTTATGTTAAGTTATCCTATCTGAGCACAATTCGACACCACAATGAACAATTTTGCACGTTTTGCACGAATTATGCTCATTTTCGCACGATTCAGCCTCTAATTCGCACATATCCGCTGTAATTCGACTCTGTACTATCTAGTTATGTTAAGTTATCCTATCTGAGCACAATTCGACACCACAATGAACAATTTTGCACGTTTTGCACGAATTATGCTCATTTTCGCACGATTCAGCTCTAATTCGCACATATCCGCTGTAATTCGACTCTGTACTATCTAGTTATGTTAAGTTATCCTATCTGAGCACAATTCGACACCACAATGAACAATTTTGCACGTTTTGCACGAATTATGCTCATTTTCGCACGATTCAGCCTCTAATTCGCACATATCCGCTGTAATTCGACTCTGTACTATCTAGTTATGTTAAGTTATCCTATCTGAGCACAATTCAACACCACAATGAACAATTTTGCTCGTTTCGAACGAATTATGCTCATTTTCGCACGATTCAGCCTCTAATTCGCACATATCCGCTGTAATTCGACTCTGTACTATCTAGTTATGTTGAGTTATCCTATCTGAGCACAATTCAACACCACAATGAACAATTTTGCTCGTTTCGAACGAATTATGCTCATTTTCGCACGATTCAGCCTCTAATTCGCACATATCCGCTGTAATTCGACTCTGTACTATCTAGTTATGTTAAGTTATTATATCTGAGCACAATTCAACACCACAATGAACAATTTTGCTCGTTTTGAACGAATTATGCTCATTCTCGCACGATTCAGCCTCGAAATCGCACATATCCGCTGTAATTCGATTCTGTACTATCTAGTCATGTAAAGTTATCGTAACTGAGCACAATTCAACACCACAATGAACAATTTTGCTCGTTTTGCACGAATTATGCTCATTTTCGCACGATTCAGCCTCTAATTCGCACATATCCGCTGTAATTCGACTCTGTACTATCTAGTCATGTTAAGTTATCGTAACTGAGCACAATTCAACACCACAATGAAGAATTTTGATCGTTTTGAACGAATTATGCTCATTTTCGCACGATTCAGCCTCTAATTCGCACATATCCGCTGTAATTCGACTCTGTACTATCTAGTTATGTTAAGTTATCCTATCTGAGCACAATTCGACACCACAATGAACAATTTTGCACGTTTTGCACGAATTATGCTCATTTTCGCACGATTCAGCCTCTAATTCGCACATATCCGCTGTAATTCGACTCTGTACTATCTAGTTATGTTAAGTTATCCTATCTGAGCACAATTCGACACCACAATGAACAATTTTGCACGTTTTGCACGAATTATGCTCATTTTCGCACGATTCAGCCTCTAATTCGCACATATCCGCTGTAATTCGACTCTGTACTATCTAGTTATGTTAAGTTATCCTATCTGAGCACAATTCGACACCACAATGAACAATTTTGCACGTTTTGCACGAATTATGCTCATTTTCGCACGATTCAGCCTCTAATTCGCACATATCCGCTGTAATTCGACTCTGTACTATCTAGTTATGTTAAGTTATCCTATCTGAGCACAATTCAACACCACAATGAACAATTTTGCTCGTTTTGAACGAATTATGCTCATTTTCGCACGATTCAGCCTCTAATTCGCACATATCCGCTGTAATTCGACTCTGTACTATCTAGTCATGTTAAGTTATCGTAACTGAGCACAATTCAACACCACAATGAAGAATTTTGATCGTTTTGAACGAATTATGCTCATTTTCGCACGATTCAGCCTCTAATTCGCACATATCCGCTGTAATTCGACTCTGTACTATCTAGTTATGTTAAGTTATTATATCTGAGCACAATTCGACACCACAATGAACAATTTTGCACGTTTTGCACGAATTATGCTCATTTTCGCACGATTCAGCCTGTAATTCGCACATATCCGCTGTAATTCGACTCTGTACTATCTAGTTATGTTAAGTTATTATATCTGAGCACAATTCGACACCACAATGAACAATTTTGCACGTTTTGCACGAATTATGCTCATTTTCGCACGATTCAGCCTCTAATTCGCACATATCCGCTGTAATTCGACTCTGTACTATCTAGTTATGTTAAGTTATCCTATCTGAGCACAATTCAACACCACAATGAACAATTTTGCTCGTTTCGAACGAATTATGCTCATTTTCGCACGATTCAGCCTCTAATTCGCACATATCCGCTGTAATTCGACTCTGTACTATCTAGTTATGTTAAGTTATTATATCTGAGCACAATTCGACACCACAATGAACAATTTTGCACGTTTTGCACGAATTATGCTCATTTTCGCACGATTCAGCCTGTAATTCGCACATATCCGCTGTAATTCGACTCTGTACTATCTAGTTATGTTAAGTTATCCTATCTGAGCACAATTCGACACCACAATGAACAATTTTGCACGTTTTGCACGAATTATGCTCATTTTCGCACGATTCAGCCTCTAATTCGCACATATCCGCTGTAATTCGACTCTGTACTATCTAGTTATGTTAAGTTATCCTATCTGAGCACAATTCGACACCACAATGAACAATTTTGCACGTTTTGCACGAATTATGCTCATTTTCGCACGATTCAGCCTCTAATTCGCACATATCCGCTGTAATTCGACTCTGTACTATCTAGTTATGTTAAGTTATCCTATCTGAGCACAATTCGACACCACAATGAACAATTTTGCACGTTTTGCACGAATTATGCTCATTTTCGCACGATTCAGCCTCTAATTCGCACATATCCGCTGTAATTCGACTCTGTACTATCTAGTTATGTTAAGTTATCCTATCTGAGCACAATTCAACACCACAATGAACAATTTTGCTCGTTTTGAACGAATTATGCTCATTTTCGCACGATTCAGCCTCTAATTCGCACATATCCGCTGTAATTCGACTCTGTACTATCTAGTCATGTTAAGTTATCGTAACTGAGCACAATTCAACACCACAATGAAGAATTTTGATCGTTTTGAACGAATTATGCTCATTTTCGCACGATTCAGCCTCTAATTCGCACATATCCGCTGTAATTCGACTCTGTACTATCTAGTTATGTTAAGTTATTATATCTGAGCACAATTCGACACCACAATGAACAATTTTGCACGTTTTGCACGAATTATGCTCATTTTCGCACGATTCAGCCTGTAATTCGCACATATCCGCTGTAATTCGACTCTGTACTATCTAGTTATGTTAAGTTATTATATCTGAGCACAATTCGACACCACAATGAACAATTTTGCACGTTTTGCACGAATTATGCTCATTTTCGCACGATTCAGCCTCTAATTCGCACATATCCGCTGTAATTCGACTCTGTACTATCTAGTTATGTTAAGTTATCCTATCTGAGCACAATTCAACACCACAATGAACAATTTTGCTCGTTTCGAACGAATTATGCTCATTTTCGCACGATTCAGCCTCTAATTCGCACATATCCGCTGTAATTCGACTCTGTACTATCTAGTCATGTTAAGTTATCGTAACTGAGCACAATTCAACACCACAATGAACAATTTTGCTCGTTTTGAACGAATTATGCTCATTCTCGCACGATTCAGCCTCGAAATCGCACATATCCGCTGTAATTCGATTCTGTACTATCTAGTCATGTTAAGTTATCCTATCTGAGCACAATTCGACACCACAATGAACAATTTTGCACGTTTTGCACGAATTATGCTCATTTTCGCACGATTCAGCCTCTAATTCGCACATATCCGCTGTAATTCGACTCTGTACTATCTAGTTATGTTGAGTTATCCTATCTGAGCACAATTCAACACCACAATGAACAATTTTGCTCGTTTCGAACGAATTATGCTCATTTTCGCACGATTCAGCCTCTAATTCGCACATATCCGCTGTAATTCGACTCTGTACTATCTAGTTATGTTAAGTTATTATATCTGAGCACAATTCGACACCACAATGAACAATTTTGCACGTTTTGCACGAATTATGCTCATTTTCGCACGATTCAGCCTGTAATTCGCACATATCCGCTGTAATTCGACTCTGTACTATCTAGTTATGTTAAGTTATTATATCTGAGCACAATTCGACACCACAATGAACAATTTTGCACGTTTTGCACGAATTATGCTCATTTTCGCACGATTCAGCCTCTAATTCGCACATATCCGCTGTAATTCGACTCTGTACTATCTAGTTATGTTAGGTTATGGTAACTGAGCACAATTCAACACCACAATGAACTGTTTTGCTCGTTTTGAACGAATTATGCTCATTTTCGCACGATTCAGCCTCTAATTCGCACATATCCGCTGTAATTCGACTCTGTACTATCTAGTCATGTTAAGTTATCGTAACTGAGCACAATTCAACACCACAATGAACAAATTTGATCGTTTTGAACGAATTATGCTCATTTTCGCACGATTCAGCCTCTAATTCGCACATATCGGCTGTAATTCGACTCTGTACTATCTAGTTATGTTAAGTTATCCTATCTGAGCACAATTCGACACCACAATGAACAATTTTGCTCGTTTTGCACGAATTATGCTCATTTTCGCACGATTCAGCCACTAGTTCGCACATATCCGCTGTAATTCGACTCTGTACTATCTAGTTATGTTAAGTTATCCTATCTGAGCACAATTCAACACCACAATGAACAATTTTGCTCGTTTTGCACGAATTATGCTCATTTTCGCACGATTCAGCCTCTAATTCGCACATATCCGCTGTAATTCGACTCTGTACTATCTAGTTATATTAAGTTATCCTATCTGAGCGCAATTCAACACCACAATGAACAATTTTGCTCGTTTTGCACGAATTTTGCTCGTTTTGAACGAATTTTGCTCATTTTCGAACGATTCAGCCTCTAATTCGCACATACCCGCTGTAATTCGACTCTGTACTATCTAGTTATGTTAAGTTATCGTAACTGAGCACAATTCAACCCCACAATGAACAATTTTGCTCGTTTTGCACGAATTTTGCTCGTTTTGAACGAATTTTGCTCATTTTCGAACGATTCAGCCTCTAATTCGCACATATCCGCTGTAATTCGACTCTGTACTATCTAGTTATGTTAAGTTATCCTATCTGAGCACAATTCGACACCACAATGAACAATTTTGCACGTTTTGCACGAATTATGCTCATTTTCGCACGATTCAGCCTCTAATTCGCACATATCCGCTGTAATTCGACTCTGTACTATCTAGTTATGTTAAGTTATCCTATCTGAGCACAATTCAACACCACAATGAACAATTTTGCTCGTTTTGAACGAATTATGCTCATTTTCGCACGATTCAGCCTCTAATTCGCACATATCCGCTGTAATTCGACTCTGTACTATCTAGTCATGTTAAGTTATCGTAACTGAGCACAATTCAACACCACAATGAACAATTTTGCTCGTTTTGAACGAATTATGCTCATTTTCGCACGATTCAGCCTCTAATTCGCACATATCCGCTGTAATTCGACTCTGTACTATCTAGTCATGTTAAGTTATCGTAACTGAGAACAATTCAACACCACAATGAACAATTATGATCGTTTTGAACGAATTATGCTCATTTTCGCACGATTCAGCCTCTAATTCGCACATATCCGCTGTAATTCGACTCTGTACTATCTAGTCATGTTAAGTTATCGTAAATGAGCACAATACAACACCACAATGAACAATTTTGATTTTTTTTGAACGAATTATGCTCATTTTCGCACGATTCTGCCTCTAATTCGCACATATCCGCTGTAATTCGACTCTGTACTATCTAGTTATGTTAAGTTATCCTATCTGAGCACAATTCGACACCACAATGAACAATTTTGCACGTTTTGCACGAATTATGCTCATTTTCGCACGATTCAGCCTCTAATTCGCACATATCCGCTGTAATTCGACTCTGTACTATCTAGTTATGTTAAGTTATCCTATCTGAGCACAATTCGACACCACAATGAACAATTTTGCACGTTTTGCACGAATTATGCTCATTTTCGCACGATTCAGCCTCTAATTCGCACATATCCGCTGTAATTCGACTCTGTACTATCTAGTTATGTTAAGTTATCCTATCTGAGCACAATTCAACACCACAATGAACAATTTTGCTCGTTTCGAACGAATTATGCTCATTTTCGCACGATTCAGCCTCTAATTCGCACATATCCGCTGTAATTCGACTCTGTACTAATTAGTCATGTTAAGTTATCGTAACTGAGCACAATTCAACACCACAATGAACAATTTTGCTCGTTTTGAACGATTTATGCTCATTCTCGCACGATTCAGCCTCTAATTCGCACATATCCGCTGTAATTCGACTCTGTACTATCTAGTTATGTTAAGTTATCCTATCTGAGCACAATTCGACACCACAATGAACAATTTTGCTCGTTTTGCACGAATTATGCTCATTTTCGCACGATTCAGCCACTAGTTCGCACATATCCGCTGTAATTCGACTCTGTACTATCTAGTTATGTTAAGTTATCCTATCTGAGCACAATTCAACACCACAATGAACAATTTTGCTCGTTTTGCACGAATTATGCTCATTTTCGCACGATTCAGCCTCTAATTCGCACATATCCGCTGTAATTCGACTCTGTACTATCTAGTTATATTAAGTTATCCTATCTGAGCGCAATTCAACACCACAATGAACAATTTTGCTCGTTTTGCACGAATTTTGCTCGTTTTGAACGAATTTTGCTCATTTTCGAACGATTCAGCCTCTAATTCGCACATACCCGCTGTAATTCGACTCTGTACTATCTAGTTATGTTAAGTTATCGTAACTGAGCACAATTCAACCCCACAATGAACAATTTTGCTCGTTTTGCACGAATTATGCTCATTTTCGCACGATTCAGCCACTAGTTCGCACATATCCGCTGTAATTCGACTCTGTACTATCTAGTTATGTTAAGTTATCCTATCTGAGCACAATTCAACACCACAATGAACAATTTTGCTCGTTTCGAACGAATTATGCTCATTTTCGCACGATTCAGCCTCTAATTCGCACATATCCGCTGTAATTCGACTCTGTACTATCTAGTTATGTTAAGTTATTATATCTGAGCACAATTCAACACCACAATGAACAATTTTGCTCGTTTTGAACGAATTATGCTCATTCTCGCACGATTCAGCCTCGAAATCGCACATATCCGCTGTAATTCGATTCTGTACTATCTAGTCATGTAAAGTTATCGTAACTGAGCACAATTCAACACCACAATGAACAATTTTGCTCGTTTTGCACGAATTATGCTCATTTTCGCACGATTCAGCCTCTAATTCGCACATATCCGCTGTAATTCGACTCTGTACTATCTAGTCATGTTAAGTTATCGTAACTGAGCACAATTCAACACCACAATGAAGAATTTTGATCGTTTTGAACGAATTATGCTCATTTTCGCACGATTCAGCCTCTAATTCGCACATATCCGCTGTAATTCGACTCTGTACTATCTAGTTATGTTAAGTTATCCTATCTGAGCACAATTCGACACCACAATGAACAATTTTGCACGTTTTGCACGAATTATGCTCATTTTCGCACGATTCAGCCTCTAATTCGCACATATCCGCTGTAATTCGACTCTGTACTATCTAGTTATGTTAAGTTATCCTATCTGAGCACAATTCGACACCACAATGAACAATTTTGCACGTTTTGCACGAATTATGCTCATTTTCGCACGATTCAGCCTCTAATTCGCACATATCCGCTGTAATTCGACTCTGTACTATCTAGTTATGTTAAGTTATCCTATCTGAGCACAATTCGACACCACAATGAACAATTTTGCACGTTTTGCACGAATTATGCTCATTTTCGCACGATTCAGCCTCTAATTCGCACATATCCGCTGTAATTCGACTCTGTACTATCTAGTTATGTTAAGTTATCCTATCTGAGCACAATTCAACACCACAATGAACAATTTTGCTCGTTTTGAACGAATTATGCTCATTTTCGCACGATTCAGCCTCTAATTCGCACATATCCGCTGTAATTCGACTCTGTACTATCTAGTCATGTTAAGTTATCGTAACTGAGCACAATTCAACACCACAATGAAGAATTTTGATCGTTTTGAACGAATTATGCTCATTTTCGCACGATTCAGCCTCTAATTCGCACATATCCGCTGTAATTCGACTCTGTACTATCTAGTTATGTTAAGTTATTATATCTGAGCACAATTCGACACCACAATGAACAATTTTGCACGTTTTGCACGAATTATGCTCATTTTCGCACGATTCAGCCTGTAATTCGCACATATCCGCTGTAATTCGACTCTGTACTATCTAGTTATGTTAAGTTATTATATCTGAGCACAATTCGACACCACAATGAACAATTTTGCACGTTTTGCACGAATTATGCTCATTTTCGCACGATTCAGCCTCTAATTCGCACATATCCGCTGTAATTCGACTCTGTACTATCTAGTTATGTTAAGTTATCCTATCTGAGCACAATTCAACACCACAATGAACAATTTTGCTCGTTTCGAACGAATTATGCTCATTTTCGCACGATTCAGCCTCTAATTCGCACATATCCGCTGTAATTCGACTCTGTACTATCTAGTCATGTTAAGTTATCGTAACTGAGCACAATTCAACACCACAATGAACAATTTTGCTCGTTTTGAACGAATTATGCTCATTCTCGCACGATTCAGCCTCGAAATCGCACATATCCGCTGTAATTCGATTCTGTACTATCTAGTCATGTTAAGTTATCCTATCTGAGCACAATTCGACACCACAATGAACAATTTTGCACGTTTTGCACGAATTATGCTCATTTTCGCACGATTCAGCCTCTAATTCGCACATATCCGCTGTAATTCGACTCTGTACTATCTAGTTATGTTGAGTTATCCTATCTGAGCACAATTCAACACCACAATGAACAATTTTGCTCGTTTCGAACGAATTATGCTCATTTTCGCACGATTCAGCCTCTAATTCGCACATATCCGCTGTAATTCGACTCTGTACTATCTAGTTATGTTAAGTTATTATATCTGAGCACAATTCGACACCACAATGAACAATTTTGCACGTTTTGCACGAATTATGCTCATTTTCGCACGATTCAGCCTGTAATTCGCACATATCCGCTGTAATTCGACTCTGTACTATCTAGTTATGTTAAGTTATTATATCTGAGCACAATTCGACACCACAATGAACAATTTTGCACGTTTTGCACGAATTATGCTCATTTTCGCACGATTCAGCCTCTAATTCGCACATATCCGCTGTAATTCGACTCTGTACTATCTAGTTATGTTAGGTTATGGTAACTGAGCACAATTCAACACCACAATGAACTGTTTTGCTCGTTTTGAACGAATTATGCTCATTTTCGCACGATTCAGCCTCTAATTCGCACATATCCGCTGTAATTCGACTCTGTACTATCTAGTCATGTTAAGTTATCGTAACTGAGCACAATTCAACACCACAATGAACAAATTTGATCGTTTTGAACGAATTATGCTCATTTTCGCACGATTCAGCCTCTAATTCGCACATATCGGCTGTAATTCGACTCTGTACTATCTAGTTATGTTAAGTTATCCTATCTGAGCACAATTCGACACCACAATGAACAATTTTGCTCGTTTTGCACGAATTATGCTCATTTTCGCACGATTCAGCCACTAGTTCGCACATATCCGCTGTAATTCGACTCTGTACTATCTAGTTATGTTAAGTTATCCTATCTGAGCACAATTCAACACCACAATGAACAATTTTGCTCGTTTTGCACGAATTATGCTCATTTTCGCACGATTCAGCCTCTAATTCGCACATATCCGCTGTAATTCGACTCTGTACTATCTAGTTATATTAAGTTATCCTATCTGAGCGCAATTCAACACCACAATGAACAATTTTGCTCGTTTTGCACGAATTTTGCTCGTTTTGAACGAATTTTGCTCATTTTCGAACGATTCAGCCTCTAATTCGCACATACCCGCTGTAATTCGACTCTGTACTATCTAGTTATGTTAAGTTATCGTAACTGAGCACAATTCAACCCCACAATGAACAATTTTGCTCGTTTTGCACGAATTTTGCTCGTTTTGAACGAATTTTGCTCATTTTCGAACGATTCAGCCTCTAATTCGCACATATCCGCTGTAATTCGACTCTGTACTATCTAGTTATGTTAAGTTATCCTATCTGAGCACAATTCGACACCACAATGAACAATTTTGCACGTTTTGCACGAATTATGCTCATTTTCGCACGATTCAGCCTCTAATTCGCACATATCCGCTGTAATTCGACTCTGTACTATCTAGTTATGTTAAGTTATCCTATCTGAGCACAATTCAACACCACAATGAACAATTTTGCTCGTTTTGAACGAATTATGCTCATTTTCGCACGATTCAGCCTCTAATTCGCACATATCCGCTGTAATTCGACTCTGTACTATCTAGTCATGTTAAGTTATCGTAACTGAGCACAATTCAACACCACAATGAACAATTTTGCTCGTTTTGAACGAATTATGCTCATTTTCGCACGATTCAGCCTCTAATTCGCACATATCCGCTGTAATTCGACTCTGTACTATCTAGTTATGTTAAGTTATCCTATCTGAGCACAATTCAACACCACAATGAACAATTTTGCTCGTTTCGAACGAATTATGCTCATTTTCGCACGATTCAGCCTCTAATTCGCACATATCCGCTGTAATTCGACTTTGTACTATCTAGTCATGTTAAGTTATCGTAACTGAGCACAATTCAACACCACAATGAACAATTTTGCTCGTTTTGAACGAATTATGCTCATTTTCGCACGATTCAGCCTCGAAATCGCACATATCCGCTGTAATTCGATTCTGTACTATCTAGTCATGTAAAGTTATCGTAGCTGAGCACAATTCAACACCACAATGAACAATTTTGCTCGTTTTGCACGAATTATGCTCATTTTCGCACAATTCAGCCTCTAATTCGCACATATCTTCTGTAATTCGACTCTGTACTATCTAGTTATGTTAGGTTATGGTAACTGAGCACAGTTCAACACCACAATGAACAATTTTGCTCGTTTTGAACGAATTATGCTCATTTTCGCACGATTCAGCCTCTAATTCGCACATATCCGCTGTAATTCGACTCTGTACTATCTAGTTATGTTAAGTTATCCTATCTGAGCACAATTCAACACCGCAACGAACAATTTTGCTCGTTCTGCACGAATTATGCTCATTTTCGCACGATTCAGCCTCTAATTCGCACATATCCGCTGCAATTCGACTCTGTACTATCTAGTTATGTTAAGTTATCCTATCTGAGCACAATTCAACACCACAATGAACAATTTTGCTCGTTTTGCACGAATTTTGCTCGTTTTGAACGAATTTTGCTCATTTTCGAACGATTCAGCCTCTAATTCGCACATATCCGCTGTAATTCGACTCTGTACTATCTAGTTATGTTAAGTTATCGTAACTGAGCACAATTCAACACCACAATGAACAATTTTGCTCGTTTTGAACGAATTATGCTCATTTTCGCACGATTGAGCCTCTAGTTCGCACATATACGCTGTAATTCGGCTCTGTACTATCTAGTTATGTTAGGTTATGGTAACTGAGCACAATTCAACACCACAATGAACGATTTTGCTCGTTTTGAACGAATTATGCTCATTTTCGCACGATTCAGCCTCTAATTCGCACATATCCGCTGTAATTCGACTCTGTACTATCTAGTCATGTTAAGTTATCGTAACTGAGCACAACACAACACCACAATGAACAATTTTGATCGTTTTGAACGAATTATGCTCATTTTCGCACGATTCAGCCTCTAATTCGCACATATCCGCTGTAATTCGACTCTGTACTATCTAGTCATGTTAAGTTATCGTAACTGAGCCCAATTCAACACCACAATGAACAATTTTGATCGTTTTGAACGAATTATGCTCATTTTCGCACGATTCAGCCTCTAATTCGCACATATCCGCTGTAATTCGACTCTGTACTATCTAGTCATGTTAAGTTATCGTAACTGAGCACAATTCAACACCACAATGAACAATTTTGATCGTTTTGAACGAATTATGCTCATTTTCGCACGATTCAGCCTCTAATTCGCACATATCCGCTGTAATTCGACTCTGTACTATCTAGTGATGTTAAGTTGTCCTATCTGAGCACAATTCAACACCACAATGAACAATTTTGCTCGTTCTGCACGAATTATGCTCATTTTCGCACGATTCAGCCTCTAATTCGCACATATCCGCTGTAATTCGACTCTGTACTATCTAGTTATGTTAAGTTATCCTATCTGAGCACAATTCGACACCACAATGAACAATTTTGCACGTTTTGCACGAATTATGCTCATTTTCGCACGATTCAGCCTCTAATTCGCACATATCCGCTGTAATTCGACTCTGTACTATCTAGTTATGTTAAGTTATCCTATCTGAGCACAATTCAACACCACAATGAATAATTTTGCTCGTTTTGAACGAATTATGCTCATTTTCGCACGATTCAGCCTCTAATTCGCACATATCCGCTGTAATTCGACTCTGTACTAGCTTGTTATGTTAAGTTATCCTATCTGAGCACAATTCGACACCACAATGAACAATTTTGCACGTTTTGCACGAATTATGCTCATTTTCGCACGATTCAGCCTCTAATTCGCACATATCCGCTGTAATTCGACTCTGTACTATCTAGTTATGTTAAGTTATCGTAACTGAGCACAATTCAACACCACAATGAACAATTTTGCTCGTTTTGAACGAATTATGCTCATTTTCGCACGATTCAGCCTCTAGTTCGCACATATACGCTGTAATTCGACTCTGTACTATCTAGTTATGTTAGGTTATGGTAACTGAGCACAATTCAACACCACAATGAACGATTTTGCTCGTTTTGAACGAATTATGCTCATTTTCGCACGATTCAGCCTCTAATTCGCACATATCCGCTGTAATTCGACTCTGTACTATCTAGTCATGTTAAGTTATCGTAACTGAGCACAATTCAACACCACAATGAACAATTTTGATCGTTTTGAACGAATTATGCTCATTTTCGCACGATTCAGCCTCTAATTCGCACATATCCGCTGTAATTCGACTCTGTACTATCTAGTCATGATAAGTTATCGTAACTGAGCACAATTCAACACCACAATGAACAATTTTGATCGTTTTGAACGAATTATGCTCATTTTCGCACGATTCAGCCTCTAATTCGCACATATCCGCTGTAATTCGACTCTGTACTATCTAGTCATGTTAAGTTATCGTAACTGAGCACAATTCAACACCACAATGAACAATTTTGATCGTTTTGAACGAATTATGCTCATTTTCGCACGATTCAGCCTCTAATTCGCACATATCCGCTGTAATTCGACTCTGTACTATCTAGTCATGTTAAGTTATCGTAACTGAGCCCAATTCAACACCACAATGAACAATTTTGATCGTTTTGAACGAATTATGCTCATTTTCGCACGATTCAGCCTCTAATTCGCACATATCCGCTGTAATTCGACTCTGTACTATCTAGTCATGTTAAGTTATCGTAACTGAGCACAATTCAACACCACAATGAACAATTTTGATCGTTTTGAACGAATTATGCTCATTTTCGCACGATTCAGCCTCTAATTCGCACATATCCGCTGTAATTCGACTCTGTACTATCTAGTTATGTTAAGTTATCCTATCTGAGCACAATTCAACACCACAATGAACAATTTTGCTCGTTCTGCACGAATTATGCTCATTTTCGCACGATTCAGCCTCTAATTCGCACATATCCGCTGTAATTCGACTCTGTACTATCTAGTCATGTTAAGTTATCGTAACTGAGCACAATTCAACACCACAATGAACAATTTTGATCGTTTTGAACGAATTATGCTCATTTTCGCACGATTCAGCCTCTAATTCGCACATATCCGCTGTAATTCGACTCTGTACTATCTATTCATGTTAAGTTATCGTAACTGAGCACAATTCAACACCACAATGAACAATTTTGCTCGTTTTGAACAAATTATGCTCATTTTCGCACGATTCAGCCTCGAATTCGCACATATCCGCTGTAATTCGATTCTGTACTATCTAGTCATGTAAAGTTATCGTAACTGAGCACAATTCAACACCACAATGATCAATTTTGCTCGTTTTGCACGAATTATGCTCATTTTCGCACGATTCAGCCTCTAATTCGCACATATCCGCTGTAATTCGACTCTGTACTATCTAGTCATGTTAAGTTATCGTAACTGAGCACAATTCAACACCACAATGAACAATTTTGATCGTTTTGAACGAATTATGCTCATTTTCGCACGATTCAGCCTCTAATTCGCACATATCCGCTGTAATTCGACTCTGTACTAGCTAGTCATGTTAAGTTATCGTAACTGAGCACAATTCAACACCACAATGAACAATTTTGATCGTTTTGAACGAATTATGCTCATTTTCGCACGATTCAGCCTCTAATTCGCACATATCCGCTGTAATTCGACTCTGTACTATCTAGTTATGTTAAGTTATCCTATCTGAGCACAATTCAACACCACAATGAACAATTTTGCTCGTTCTGCACGAATTATGCTCATTTTCGCACGGTTCAGCCTCTAATTCGCACATATCCGCTGTAATTCGACTCTGTACTATCTAGTTATGTTAAGTTATCCTATCTGAGCACAATTCGACACCACAATGAACAATTTTGCACGTTTAGCACGAATTATGCTCATTTTTGCACGATTCAGCCTCTAATTCGCACATATCCGCTGTAATTCGACTCTGTACTATCTAGTTATGTTAAGTTATCCTATCTGAGCACAATTCAACACCACAATGAACAATTTTGCTCGTTTTGAACGAATTATGCTCATTTTCGCACGATTCAGCCTCTAATTCGCACATATCCGCTGTAATTCGACTCTGTACTATCTAGTCATGTTAAGTTATCGTAACTGAGCACAATTCAACACCATAATGAACAATTTTGATCGTTTTGAACGAATTATGCTCATTTTCGCACGATTCAGCCTCTAATTCGCACATATGCGCTGTAATTCGACTCTGTACTATCTAGTCATGTTAAGTTATCGTAACTGAGCACAATTCAACACCACAATGAACAATTTTGCTCGTTTTGAACGAATTATGCTCATTTTCGCACGATTCAGCCTCGAATTCGCACATATCCGCTGTAATTCGATTCTGTACTATCTAGTCATGTAAAGTTATCGTAACTGAGCACAATTCAACACCACAATGATCAATTTTGCTCGTTTTGCACGAATTATGCTCATTTTCGCACGATTCAGCCTCTAATTCGCACATATCCGCTGTAATTCGACTCTGTACTATCTAGTCATGTTAAGCTATCGTAACTGAGCACAATTCAACACCACAATGAACAATTTTGATCGTTTTGAACGAATTATGCTCATTTTCGCACGATTCAGCCTCTAATTCGCACATATCCGCTGTAATTCGACTCTGTACTAGCTAGTTATGTTAAGTTATCCTATCTGAGCACAATTCGACACCACAATGAACAATTTTGCACGTTTTGCACGAATTATGCTCATTTTCGCACGATTCAGCCTCTAATTCGCACATATCCGCTGTAATTCGACTCTGTACTATCTAGTTATGTTAAGTTATCCTATCTGAGCACAATTCGACACCACAATGAACAATTTTGCACGTTTTGCACGAATTATGCTCATTTTCGCACGATTCAGCCTCTAATTCGCACATATCCGCTGTAATTCGACTCTGTACTATCTAGTTATGTTAAGTTATCCTATCTGAGCACAATTCAACACCACAATGAACAATTTTGCTCGTTTTGCACGAATTTTGCTCGTTTTGAACGAATTTTGCTCATTTTCGAACGATTCAGCCTCTAATTCGCACATATCCGCTGTAATTCGACTCTGTACTATCTAGTTATGTTAGGTTATCGTAACTGAGCACAATTCAACACCACAATGAACAATTTTGCTCGTTTTGAACGAATTATGCTCATTTTCGCACGATTCAGCCTCTAGTTCGCACATATCCGCTGTAATTCGACTCTGTACTATCTAGTTATGTTAAGTTATCCTATCTGAGCACAATTCAACACCACAATGAACAATTTTGCTCGTTTTGCACGAATTTTGCTCGTTTTGAACGAATTTTGCTCATTTTCGAACGATTCAGCCTCTAATTCGCACATATCCGCTGTAATTCGACTCTGTACTATCTAGTTATGTTAAGTTATCGTAACTGAGCACAATTCAACACCACAATGAACAATTTTGCTCGTTTTGAACGAATTATGCTCATTTTCGCACGCTTCAGCCTCTAGTTCGCACATATCCGCTGTAATTCGACTCTGTACTATCTAGTTGTGTTAAGTTATCCTATCTGAGCACAATTCAACACCACAATGAACAATTTTGCTCGTTTTGCACGAATTTTGCTCATTTTCGCACGATTCAGTCACTAGTTCGCACATATCCGCTGTATTTCGACTCTGTACTATCTAGTTATGTTAAGTTATCCTATCTGAGCACAATTCAACACCACAATGAACAATTTTGATCGTTTTGAACGAATTATGCTCATTTTCGCACGATTCAGCCTCTAATTCGCACATATCCGCTGTAATTCGACTCTGTACTATCTAGTCATGTTAAGTTATCGTAACTGAGCACAACACAACACCACAATGAACAATTTTGATCGTTTTGAACGAATTATGCTCATTTTCGCACGATTCAGCCTCTAATTCGCACATATCCGCTGTAATTCGACTCTGTACTATCTAGTTATGTTAAGTTATCCTATCTGAGCACAATTCAACACCACAATGAACAATTTTGCTCGTTTTGCACGAATTATGCTCATTTTCGCACGATTCAGCCTCTAATTCGCACATATCCGCTGTAATTCGACTCTGTACTATCTAGTTGTGTTAAGTTATCCTATCTGAGCACAATTCAACACCACAATGAACAATTTTGCTCGTTTTGCACGAATTTTGCTCGTTTTGAACGAATTTTGCTCATTTTCGAACGATTCAGCCTCTAATTCGCACATACCCGCTGTAATTCGACTCTGTACTATCTAGTTATGTTAAGTTATCGTAACTGAGCACAATTCAACACCACAATGAACAATTTTGCCCGTTTTGCACGAATTTTGATCGTTTTGAACGAATTTTGCTCATTTTCGAACGATTCAGCCTCTAATTCGCACATATCCGCTGTAATTCGACTCTGTACTATCTAGTTATGTTAAGTTATCGTAACTGAGCACAATTCAACACCACAATGAACAATTTTGATCGTTTTGAACGAATTATGCTCATTTTCGCACGATTCAGCCTCTAATTCGCACATATCCGCTGTAATTCGACTCTGTACTATCTAGTTATGTTAAGTTATCGTAACTGAGCACAATTCAACACCACAATGAACAATTTTGATCGTTTTGAACGAATTATGCTCATTTTCGCACGATTCAGCCTCTAATTCGCACATATCCGCTGTAATTCGACTCTGTACTTTCTAGTCATGTTAAGTTATCGTAACTGAGCACAATTCAACACCACAATGAACAATTTTGATCGTTTTGAACGAATTATGCTCATTTTCGCACGATTCAGCCTCTAATTCGCACATATCCGCTGTAATTCGACTCTGTACTATCTAGTCATGTTAAGTTATCGTAACTGAGCACAATTCAACACCACAATGAACAATTTTGCTCGTTTTGAACGAATTATGCTCATTTTCGCACGATTCAGCCTCTAATTCGCACATATCTGCTGTAATTCGACTCTGTACTATCTAGTCATGTTAAGTTATCGTAACTGAGCACAATTCAACACCACAATGAACAATTATGATCGTTTTGAACGAATTATGCTCATTTTCGCACGATTCAGCCTCTAATTCGCACATATCCGCTGTAATTCGACTCTGTACTATCTAGTTGTGTTAAGTTATCCTATCTGAGCACAATTCAACACCACAATGAACAATTTTGCTCGTTTTGCACGAATTTTGCTCGTTTTGAACGAATTTTGCTCATTTTCGAACGATTCAGCCTCTAATTCGCACATACCCGCTGTAATTCGACTCTGTACTATCTAGTTATGTTAAGTTATCGTAACTGAGCACAATTCAACACCACAATGAACAATTTTGCCCGTTTTGCACGAATTTTGATCGTTTTGAACGAATTTTGCTCATTTTCGAACGATTCAGCCTCTAATTCGCACATATCCGCTGTAATTCGACTCTGTACTATCTAGTTATGTTAAGTTATCGTAACTGAGCACAATTCAACACCACAATGAACAATTTTGATCGTTTTGAACGAATTATGCTCATTTTCGCACGATTCAGCCTCTAATTCGCACATATCCGCTGTAATTCGACTCTGTACTTTCTAGTCATGTTAAGTTATCGTAACTGAGCACAATTCAACACCACAATGAACAATTTTGATCGTTTTGAACGAATTATGCTCATTTTCGCACGATTCAGCCTCTAATTCGCACATATCCGCTGTAATTCGACTCTGTACTATCTAGTCATGTTAAGTTATCGTAACTGAGCACAATTCAACACCACAATGAACAATTTTGCTCGTTTTGAACGAATTATGCTCATTTTCGCACGATTCAGCCTCTAATTCGCACATATCCGCTGTAATTCGACTCTGTACTATCTAGTCATGTTAAGTTATCGTAACTGAGCACAATTCAACACCACAATGAACAATTATGATCGTTTTGAACGAATTATGCTCATTTTCGCACGATTCAGCCTCTAATTCGCACATATCCGCTGTAATTCGACTCTGTACTATCTAGTTATGTTAAGTTATCCTATCTGAGCACAATTCAACACCACAATGAACAATTTTGCTCGTTCTGCACGAATTATGCTCATTTTCGCACGATTCAGCCTCTAATTCGCACATATCCGCTGTAATTCGACTCTGTACTATCTAGTTATGTTAAGTTATCCTATCTGAGCACAATTCGACACCACAATGAACAATTTTGCACGTTTTGCACGAATTATGCTCATTTTCGCACGATTCAGCCTCTAATTCGCACATATCCGCTGTAATTCGACTCTGTACTATCTAGTTATGTTAAGTTATCCTATCTGAGCACAATTCAACACCACAATGAACAATTTTGCTCGTTTTGAACGAATTATGCTCATTTTCGCACGATTCAGCCTCTAATTCGCACATATCCGCTGTAATTCGACTCTGTACTATCTAGTCATGTTAAGTTATCGTAACTGAGCACAATTCAACACCACAATGAACAATTTTGCTCGTTTTGAACGAATTATGCTCATTTTCGCACGATTCAGCCACTAGTTCGCACATATCCGCTGTATTTCGACTCTGTACTATCTAGTTATGTTAAGTTATCCTATCTGAGCACAATTCAACACCACAATGAACAATTTTGCTCGTTCTGCACGAATTATGCTCATTTTCGCACGATTCAGCCTCTAATTCGCACATATCCGCTGTAATTCGACTCTGTACTATCTAGTTATGTTAAGTTATCCTATCTGAGCACAATTCGACACCACAATGAACAATTTTGCACGTTTTGCACGAATTATGCTCATTTTCGCACGATTCAGCCTCTAATTCGCACATATCCGCTGTAATTCGACTCTGTACTATCTAGTTATGTTAAGTTATCCTATCTGAGCACAATTCAACACCACAATGAACAATTTTGCTCGTTTTGCACGAATTTTGCTCGTTTTGAACGAATTTTGCTCATTTTCGAACGATTCAGCCTCTAATTCGCACATACCCGCTGTAATTCGACTCTGTACTATCTAGTTATGTTAAGTTATCGTAACTGAGCACAATTCAACACCACAATGAACAATTTTGCCCGTTTTGCACGAATTTTGATCGTTTTGAACGAATTTTGCTCATTTTCGAACGATTCAGCCTCTAATTCGCACATATCCGCTGTAATTCGACTCTGTACTATCTAGTTATGTTAAGTTATCGTAACTGAGCACAATTCAACACCACAATGAACAATTTTGATCGTTTTGAACGAATTATGCTCATTTTCGCACGATTCAGCCTCTAATTCGCACATATCCGCTGTAATTCGACTCTGTACTTTCTAGTCATGTTAAGTTATCGTAACTGAGCACAATTCAACACCACAATGAACAATTTTGATCGTTTTGAACGAATTATGCTCATTTTCGCACGATTCAGCCTCTAATTCGCACATATCCGCTGTAATTCGACTCTGTACTATCTAGTCATGTTAAGTTATCGTAACTGAGCACAATTCAACACCACAATGAACAATTTTGCTCGTTTTGAACGAATTATGCTCATTTTCGCACGATTCAGCCTCTAATTCGCACATATCTGCTGTAATTCGACTCTGTACTATCTAGTCATGTTAAGTTATCGTAACTGAGCACAATTCAACACCACAATGAACAATTATGATCGTTTTGAACGAATTATGCTCATTTTCGCACGATTCAGCCTCTAATTCGCACATATCCGCTGTAATTCGACTCTGTACTTTCTAGTCATGTTAAGTTATCGTAACTGAGCACAATTCAACACCACAATGAACAATTTTGATCGTTTTGAACGAATTATGCTCATTTTCGCACGATTCAGCCTCTAATTCGCACATATCCGCTGTAATTCGACTCTGTACTATCTAGTCATGTTAAGTTATCGTAACTGAGCACAATTCAACACCACAATGAACAATTTTGCTCGTTTTGAACGAATTATGCTCATTTTCGCACGATTCAGCCTCTAATTCGCACATATCTGCTGTAATTCGACTCTGTACTATCTAGTCATGTTAAGTTATCGTAACTGAGCACAATTCAACACCACAATGAACAATTATGATCGTTTTGAACGAATTATGCTCATTTTCGCACGATTCAGCCTCTAATTCGCACATATCCGCTGTAATTCGACTCTGTACTATCTAGTTGTGTTAAGTTATCCTATCTGAGCACAATTCAACACCACAATGAACAATTTTGCTCGTTTTGCACGAATTTTGCTCGTTTTGAACGAATTTTGCTCATTTTCGAACGATTCAGCCTCTAATTCGCACATACCCGCTGTAATTCGACTCTGTACTATCTAGTTATGTTAAGTTATCGTAACTGAGCACAATTCAACACCACAATGAACAATTTTGCCCGTTTTGCACGAATTTTGATCGTTTTGAACGAATTTTGCTCATTTTCGAACGATTCAGCCTCTAATTCGCACATATCCGCTGTAATTCGACTCTGTACTATCTAGTTATGTTAAGTTATCGTAACTGAGCACAATTCAACACCACAATGAACAATTTTGATCGTTTTGAACGAATTATGCTCATTTTCGCACGATTCAGCCTCTAATTCGCACATATCCGCTGTAATTCGACTCTGTACTTTCTAGTCATGTTAAGTTATCGTAACTGAGCACAATTCAACACCACAATGAACAATTTTGATCGTTTTGAACGAATTATGCTCATTTTCGCACGATTCAGCCTCTAATTCGCACATATCCGCTGTAATTCGACTCTGTACTATCTAGTCATGTTAAGTTATCGTAACTGAGCACAATTCAACACCACAATGAACAATTTTGCTCGTTTTGAACGAATTATGCTCATTTTCGCACGATTCAGCCTCTAATTCGCACATATCTGCTGTAATTCGACTCTGTACTATCTAGTCATGTTAAGTTATCGTAACTGAGCACAATTCAACACCACAATGAACAATTATGATCGTTTTGAACGAATTATGCTCATTTTCGCACGATTCAGCCTCTAATTCGCACATATCCGCTGTAATTCGACTCTGTACTTTCTAGTCATGTTAAGTTATCGTAACTGAGCACAATTCAACACCACAATGAACAATTTTGATCGTTTTGAACGAATTATGCTCATTTTCGCACGATTCAGCCTCTAATTCGCACATATCCGCTGTAATTCGACTCTGTACTATCTAGTCATGTTAAGTTATCGTAACTGAGCACAATTCAACACCACAATGAACAATTTTGCTCGTTTTGAACGAATTATGCTCATTTTCGCACGATTCAGCCTCTAATTCGCACATATCTGCTGTAATTCGACTCTGTACTATCTAGTCATGTTAAGTTATCGTAACTGAGCACAATTCAACACCACAATGAACAATTATGATCGTTTTGAACGAATTATGCTCATTTTCGCACGATTCAGCCTCTAATTCGCACATATCCGCTGTAATTCGACTCTGTACTATCTAGTTGTGTTAAGTTATCCTATCTGAGCACAATTCAACACCACAATGAACAATTTTGCTCGTTTTGCACGAATTTTGCTCGTTTTGAACGAATTTTGCTCATTTTCGAACGATTCAGCCTCTAATTCGCACATACCCGCTGTAATTCGACTCTGTACTATCTAGTTATGTTAAGTTATCGTAACTGAGCACAATTCAACACCACAATGAACAATTTTGCCCGTTTTGCACGAATTTTGATCGTTTTGAACGAATTTTGCTCATTTTCGAACGATTCAGCCTCTAATTCGCACATATCCGCTGTAATTCGACTCTGTACTATCTAGTTATGTTAAGTTATCGTAACTGAGCACAATTCAACACCACAATGAACAATTTTGATCGTTTTGAACGAATTATGCTCATTTTCGCACGATTCAGCCTCTAATTCGCACATATCCGCTGTAATTCGACTCTGTACTTTCTAGTCATGTTAAGTTATCGTAACTGAGCACAATTCAACACCACAATGAACAATTTTGATCGTTTTGAACGAATTATGCTCATTTTCGCACGATTCAGCCTCTAATTCGCACATATCCGCTGTAATTCGACTCTGTACTATCTAGTCATGTTAAGTTATCGTAACTGAGCACAATTCAACACCACAATGAACAATTTTGCTCGTTTTGAACGAATTATGCTCATTTTCGCACGATTCAGCCTCTAATTCGCACATATCCGCTGTAATTCGACTCTGTACTATCTAGTCATGTTAAGTTATCGTAACTGAGCACAATTCAACACCACAATGAACAATTATGATCGTTTTGAACGAATTATGCTCATTTTCGCACGATTCAGCCTCTAATTCGCACATATCCGCTGTAATTCGACTCTGTACTATCTAGTTATGTTAAGTTATCCTATCTGAGCACAATTCAACACCACAATGAACAATTTTGCTCGTTCTGCACGAATTATGCTCATTTTCGCACGATTCAGCCTCTAATTCGCACATATCCGCTGTAATTCGACTCTGTACTATCTAGTTATGTTAAGTTATCCTATCTGAGCACAATTCGACACCACAATGAACAATTTTGCACGTTTTGCACGAATTATGCTCATTTTCGCACGATTCAGCCTCTAATTCGCACATATCCGCTGTAATTCGACTCTGTACTATCTAGTTATGTTAAGTTATCCTATCTGAGCACAATTCAACACCACAATGAACAATTTTGCTCGTTTTGAACGAATTATGCTCATTTTCGCACGATTCAGCCTCTAATTCGCACATATCCGCTGTAATTCGACTCTGTACTATCTAGTCATGTTAAGTTATCGTAACTGAGCACAATTCAACACCACAATGAACAATTTTGCTCGTTTTGAACGAATTATGCTCATTTTCGCACGATTCAGCCACTAGTTCGCACATATCCGCTGTATTTCGACTCTGTACTATCTAGTTATGTTAAGTTATCCTATCTGAGCACAATTCAACACCACAATGAACAATTTTGCTCGTTCTGCACGAATTATGCTCATTTTCGCACGATTCAGCCTCTAATTCGCACATATCCGCTGTAATTCGACTCTGTACTATCTAGTTATGTTAAGTTATCCTATCTGAGCACAATTCGACACCACAATGAACAATTTTGCACGTTTTGCACGAATTATGCTCATTTTCGCACGATTCAGCCTCTAATTCGCACATATCCGCTGTAATTCGACTCTGTACTATCTAGTTATGTTAAGTTATCCTATCTGAGCACAATTCAACACCACAATGAACAATTTTGCTCGTTTTGCACGAATTTTGCTCGTTTTGAACGAATTTTGCTCATTTTCGAACGATTCAGCCTCTAATTCGCACATACCCGCTGTAATTCGACTCTGTACTATCTAGTTATGTTAAGTTATCGTAACTGAGCACAATTCAACACCACAATGAACAATTTTGCCCGTTTTGCACGAATTTTGATCGTTTTGAACGAATTTTGCTCATTTTCGAACGATTCAGCCTCTAATTCGCACATATCCGCTGTAATTCGACTCTGTACTATCTAGTTATGTTAAGTTATCGTAACTGAGCACAATTCAACACCACAATGAACAATTTTGATCGTTTTGAACGAATTATGCTCATTTTCGCACGATTCAGCCTCTAATTCGCACATATCCGCTGTAATTCGACTCTGTACTTTCTAGTCATGTTAAGTTATCGTAACTGAGCACAATTCAACACCACAATGAACAATTTTGATCGTTTTGAACGAATTATGCTCATTTTCGCACGATTCAGCCTCTAATTCGCACATATCCGCTGTAATTCGACTCTGTACTATCTAGTCATGTTAAGTTATCGTAACTGAGCACAATTCAACACCACAATGAACAATTTTGCTCGTTTTGAACGAATTATGCTCATTTTCGCACGATTCAGCCTCTAATTCGCACATATCTGCTGTAATTCGACTCTGTACTATCTAGTCATGTTAAGTTATCGTAACTGAGCACAATTCAACACCACAATGAACAATTATGATCGTTTTGAACGAATTATGCTCATTTTCGCACGATTCAGCCTCTAATTCGCACATATCCGCTGTAATTCGACTCTGTACTATCTAGTTATGTTAAGTTATCCTATCTGAGCACAATTCAACACCACAATGAACAATTTTGCTCGTTCTGCACGAATTATGCTCATTTTCGCACGATTCAGCCTCTAATTCGCACATATCCGCAGTAATTCGACTCTGTACTATCTAGTTATGTTAAGTTATCCTATCTGAGCACAATTCGACACCACAATGAACAATTTTGCACGTTTTGCACGAATTATGCTCATTTTCGCACGATTCAGCCTCTAATTCGCACATATCCGCTGTAATTCGACTCTGTACTATCTAGTTATGTTAAGTTATCCTATCTGAGCACAATTCAACACCACAATGAACAATTTTGCTCGTTTTGAACGAATTATGCTCATTTTCGCACGATTCAGCCTCTAATTCGCACATATCCGCTGTAATTCGACTCTGTACTATCTAGTCATGTTAAGTTATCGTAACTGAGCACAATTCAACACCACAATGAACAATTTTGCTCGTTTTGAACGAATTATGCTCATTTTCGCACGATTCAGCCACTAGTTCGCACATATCCGCTGTATTTCGACTCTGTACTATCTAGTTATGTTAAGTTATCCTATCTGAGCACAATTCAACACCACAATGAACAATTTTGCTCGTTCTGCACGAATTATGCTCATTTTCTCACGATTCAGCCTCTAATTCGCACATATCCGCTGTAATTCGACTCTGTACTATCTAGTTATGTTAAGTTATCCTATCTGAGCACAATTCGACACCACAATGAACAATTTTGCACGTTTTGCACGAATTATGCTCATTTTCGCACGATTCAGCCTCTAATTCGCACATATCCGCTGTAATTCGACTCTGTACTATCTAGTTATGTTAAGTTATCCTATCTGAGCACAATTCAACACCACAATGAACAATTTTGCTCGTTTTGCACGAATTTTGCTCGTTTTGAACGAATTTTGCTCATTTTCGAACGATTCAGCCTCTAATTCGCACATACCCGCTGTAATTCGACTCTGTACTATCTAGTTATGTTAAGTTATCGTAACTGAGCACAATTCAACACCACAATGAACAATTTTGCCCGTTTTGCACGAATTTTGATCGTTTTGAACGAATTTTGCTCATTTTCGAACGATTCAGCCTCTAATTCGCACATATCCGCTGTAATTCGACTCTGTACTATCTAGTTATGTTAAGTTATCGTAACTGAGCACAATTCAACACCACAATGAACAATTTTGATCGTTTTGAACGAATTATGCTCATTTTCGCACGATTCAGCCTCTAATTCGCACATATCCGCTGTAATTCGACTCTGTACTTTCTAGTCATGTTAAGTTATCGTAACTGAGCACAATTCAACACCACAATGAACAATTTTGATCGTTTTGAACGAATTATGCTCATTTTCGCACGATTCAGCCTCTAATTCGCACATATCCGCTGTAATTCGACTCTGTACTATCTAGTCATGTTAAGTTATCGTAACTGAGCACAATTCAACACCACAATGAACAATTTTGCTCGTTTTGAACGAATTATGCTCATTTTCGCACGATTCAGCCTCTAATTCGCACATATCTGCTGTAATTCGACTCTGTACTATCTAGTCATGTTAAGTTATCGTAACTGAGCACAATTCAACACCACAATGAACAATTATGATCGTTTTGAACGAATTATGCTCATTTTCGCACGATTCAGCCTCTAATTCGCACATATCCGCTGTAATTCGACTCTGTACTATCTAGTTATGTTAAGTTATCCTATCTGAGCACAATTCAACACCACAATGAACAATTTTGCTCGTTCTGCACGAATTATGCTCATTTTCGCACGATTCAGCCTCTAATTCGCACATATCCGCAGTAATTCGACTCTGTACTATCTAGTTATGTTAAGTTATCCTATCTGAGCACAATTCGACACCACAATGAACAATTTTGCACGTTTTGCACGAATTATGCTCATTTTCGCACGATTCAGCCTCTAATTCGCACATATCCGCTGTAATTCGACTCTGTACTATCTAGTTATGTTAAGTTATCCTATCTGAGCACAATTCAACACCACAATGAACAATTTTGCTCGTTTTGAACGAATTATGCTCATTTTCGCACGATTCAGCCTCTAATTCGCACATATCCGCTGTAATTCGACTCTGTACTATCTAGTCATGTTAAGTTATCGTAACTGAGCACAATTCAACACCACAATGAACAATTTTGCTCGTTTTGAACGAATTATGCTCATTTTCGCACGATTCAACCTCTAATTCGCACATATCCGCTGTAATTCGACTCTGTACTATCTAGTCATGTTAAGTTATCGTAACTGAGCACAATTCAACACCACAATGAACAATTTTGCTCGTTTTGAACGAATTATGCTCATTTTCGCACGATTCAGCCTCGAAATCGCACATATCCGCTGTAATTCGATTCTGTACTATCTAGTCATGTAAAGTTATCGTAACTGAGCACAATTCAACACCACAATGAACAATTTTGCTCGTTTTGCACGAATTATGCTCATTTTCGCACGATTCAGCCTCTAATTCGCACATATCTTCTGTAATTCGACTCTGTACTATCTAGTTATGTTAGGTTATGGTAACTGAGCACAGTTCAACACCACAATGAACTATTTTGCTCGTTTTGAACGAATTATGCTCATTTTCGCACGATTCAGCCTCTAATTCGCACATATCCGCTGTAATTCGACTCTGTACTATCTAGTTATGTTAAGTTATCCTATCTGAGCACAATTCAACACCGCAACGAACAATTTTGCTCGTTCTGCACGAATTATGCTCATTTTCGCACGATTCAGCCTCTAATTCGCACATATCCGCTGCAATTCGACTCTGTACTATCTAGTTATGTTAAGTTATCCTATCTGAGCACAATTCAACACCACAATGAACAATTTTGCTCGTTTTGCACGAATTTTGCTCGTTTTGAACGAATTTTGCTCATTTTCGAACGATTCAGCCTCTAATTCGCACATATCCGCTGTAATTCGACTCTGTACTATCTAGTTATGTTAAGTAATCCTATCTGAGCACTATTCAACACCGCAACGAACAATTTTGCACGTTTTGCACGAATTATGCTCATTTTCGCACGATTCAGCCTCGAATTCGCACATATCCGCTGTAATTCGATTCTGTACTATCTAGTCATGTTAAGTTATCGTAACTGAGCACAATTCAACACCACAATGAACAATTTTGATCGTTTTGAACGAATTATGCTCATTTTCGCACGATTCAGCCTCTAATTCGCACATATCCGCTGTAATTCGACTCTGTACTATCTAGTTATGTTAAGTTATCCTATCTGAGCACAATTCAACACCGCAACGAACAATTTTGCTCGTTCTGCACGAATTATGCTCATTTTCGCACGATTCAGCCTCTAATTCGCACATATCCGCTGCAATTCGACTCTGTACTATCTAGTTATGTTAAGTTATCCTATCTGAGCACAATTCAACACCACAATGAACAATTTTGCTCGTTTTGCACGAATTTTGCTCGTTTTGAACGAATTTTGCTCATTTTCGAACGATTCAGCCTCTAATTCGCACATATCCGCTGTAATTCGACTCTGTACTATCTAGTTATGTTAAGTTATCCTATCTGAGCACTATTCAACACCGCAACGAACAATTTTGCACGTTTTGCACGAATTATGCTCATTTTCGCACGATTCAGCCTCGAATTCGCACATATCCGCTGTAATTCGATTCTGTACTATCTAGTCATGTAAAGTTATCGTAACTGAGCACAATTCAACACCACAATGAACAATTTTGCTCGTTTTGCACGAATTATGCTTATTTTCGCACGATTCAGCCTCTAATTCGCACATATCCGCTGTAATTCGACTCTGTACTATCTAGTCATGTTAAGTTATCGTAACTGAGCACAATTCAACACCACAATGAACAGTTTTGATCGTTTTGAACGAATTATGCTCATTTTCGCACGATTCAGCCTCTAATTCGCACATATCCGCTGTAATTCGACTCTGTACTAGCTAGTTATGTTAAGTTATCCTATCTGAGCACAATTCGACACCACAATGAACAATTTTGCTCGTTTTGCACGAATTATGCTCATTTTCGCACGATTCAGCCTCTAATTCGCACATATCCGCTGTAATTCGACTCTGTACTATCTAGTTATGTTAAGTTATCCTATCTGAGCACAATTCAACACCACAATGAACAATTTTGCTCGTTTTGCACGAATTTTGCTCGTTTTGAACGAATTTTGCTCATTTTCGAACGATTCAGCCTCTAATTCGCACATACCCGCTGTAATTCGACTCTGTACTATCTAGTTATGTTAAGTTATCGTAACTGAGCACAATTCAACACCACAATGAACAATTTTGCTCGTTTTGCACGAATTTTGCTCGTTTTGAACGAATTTTGCTCATTTTCGAACGATTCAGCCTCTAATTCGCACATATCCGCTGTAATTCGACTCTGTACTATCTAGTTATGTTAAGTTATCCTATCTGAGCACAATTCGACACCACAATGAACAATTTTGCACGTTTTGCACGAATTATGCTCATTTTCGCACGATTCAGCCTCTAATTCGCACATATCCGCTGTAATTCGACTCTGTACTATCTAGTTATGTTAAGTTATCCTATCTGAGCACAATTCAACACCACAATGAACAATTTTGCTCGTTTTGAACGAATTATGCTCATTTTCGCACGATTCAGCCTCTAATTCGCACATATCCGCTGTAATTCGACTCTGTACTATCTAGTCATGTTAAGTTATCGTAACTGAGCACAATTCAACACCACAATGAACAATTTTGATCGTTTTGAACGAATTATGCTCATTTTCGCACGATTCAGCTTCTAATTCGCACATATCCGCTGTAATTCGACTCTGTACTATCTAGTCATGTTAAGTTATCGTAACTGAGCACAATTCAACACCACAATGAACAATTTTGCTCGTTTTGAACGAATTATGCTCATTTTCGCACGATTCAGCCTCTAATTCGCACATATCCGCTGTAATTCGACTCTGTACTATCTAGTCATGTTAAGTTATCGTAACTGAGCACAATTCAACACCACAATGAACAATTATGATCGTTTTGAACGAATTATGCTCATTTTCGCACGATTCAGCCTCTAATTCGCACATATCCGCTGTAATTCGACTCTGTACTATCTAGTCATGTTAAGTTATCGTAACTGAGCACAATACAACACCACAATGAACAATTTTGATCGTTTTGAACGAATTATGCTCATTTTCGCACGATTCAGCCTCTAATTCGCACATATCCGCTGTAATTCGACTCTGTACTATCTAGTTATGTTAAGTTATCCTATCTGAGCACAATTCGACACCACAATGAACAATTTTGCACGTTTTGCACGAATTATGCTCATTTTCGCACGATTCAGCCTCTAATTCGCATATATCCGCTGTAATTCGACTCTGTACTATCTAGTCATGTTAAGTTATCGTAACTGAGCACAATTCAACACCACAATGAACAATTTTGCTCGTTTTGAACGAATTATGCTCATTTTCGCACGATTCAGCCTCTAATTCGCACATATCCGCTGTAATTCGACTCTGTACTATCTAGTTATGTTAAGTTATCCTATCTGAGCACAATTCGACACCACAATGAACAATTTTGCACGTTTTGCACGAATTATGCTCATTTTCGCACGATTCAGCCTCTAATTCGCACATATCCGCTGTAATTCGACTCTGTACTATCTAGTTATGTTAAGTTATCCTATCTGAGCACAATTCAACACCACAATGAACAATTTTGCTCGTTTCGAACGAATTATGCTCATTTTCGCACGATTCAGCCTCTAATTCGCACATATCCGCTGTAATTCGACTCTGTACTATCTAGTCATGTTAAGTTATCGTAACTGAGCACAATTCAACACCACAATGAACAATTTTGCTCGTTTTGAACGAATTATGCTCATTCTCGCACGATTCAGCCTCGAAATCGCACATATCCGCTGTAATTCGATTCTGTACTATCTAGTCATGTAAAGTTATCGTAACTGAGCACAATTCAACACCACAATGAAGAATTTTGATCGTTTTGAACGAATTATGCTCATTTTCGCACGATTCAGCCTCTAATTCGCACATATCCGCTGTAATTCGACTCTGTACTATCTAGTTATGTTAAGTTATCCTATCTGAGCACAATTCAACACCACAATGAACAATTTTGCTCGTTTCGAACGAATTATGCTCATTTTCGCACGATTCAGCCTCTAATTCGCACATATCCGCTGTAATTCGACTCTGTACTATCTAGTCATGTTAAGTTATCGTAACTGAGCACAATTCAACACCACAATGAACAATTTTGCTCGTTTTGAACGAATTATGCTCATTCTCGCACGATTCAGCCTCGAAATCGCACATATCCGCTGTAATTCGATTCTGTACTATCTAGTCATGTAAAGTTATCGTAACTGAGCACAATTCAACACCACAATGAAGAATTTTGATCGTTTTGAACGAATTATGCTCATTTTCGCACGATTCAGCCTCTAATTCGCACATATCCGCTGTAATTCGACTCTGTACTATCTAGTTATGTTAAGTTATCCTATCTGAGCACAATTCGACACCACAATGAACAATTTTGCACGTTTTGCACGAATTATGCTCATTTTCGCACGATTCAGCCTCTAATTCGCACATATCCGCTGTAATTCGACTCTGTACTATCTAGTTATGTTAAGTTATCCTATCTGAGCACAATTCGACACCACAATGAACAATTTTGCACGTTTTGCACGAATTATGCTCATTTTCGCACGATTCAGCCTCTAATTCGCACATATCCGCTGTAATTCGACTCTGTACTATCTAGTTATGTTAAGTTATCCTATCTGAGCACAATTCAACACCACAATGAACAATTTTGCTCGTTTCGAACGAATTATGCTCATTTTCGCACGATTCAGCCTCTAATTCGCACATATCCGCTGTAATTCGACTCTGTACTATCTAGTCATGTTAAGTTATCGTAACTGAGCACAATTCAACACCACAATGAACAATTTTGCTCGTTTTGAACGAATTATGCTCATTCTCGCACGATTCAGCCTCGAAATAGCACATATCCGCTGTAATTCGATTCTGTACTATCTAGTCATGTAAAGTTATCGTAACTGAGCACAATTCAACACCACAATGAACAATTTTGCTCGTTTTGCACGAATTATGCTCATTTTCGCACGATTCAGCCTCTAATTCGCACATATCCGCTGTAATTCGACTCTGTACTATCTAGTCATGTTAAGTTATCGTAACTGAGCACAATTCAACACCACAATGAAGAATTTTGATCGTTTTGAACGAATTATGCTCATTTTCGCACGATTCAGCCTCTAATTCGCACATATCCGCTGTAATTCGACTCTGTACTATCTAGTTATGTTAAGTTATCCTATCTGAGCACAATTCGACACCACAATGAACAATTTTGCACGTTTTGCACGAATCATGCTCATTTTCGCACGATTCAGCCTCTAATTCGCACATATCCGCTGTAATTCGACTCTGTACTATCTAGTTATGTTAAGTTATCCTATCTGAGCACAATTCGACACCACAATGAACAATTTTGCACGTTTTGCACGAATTATGCTCATTTTCGCACGATTCAGCCTCTAATTCGCACATATCCGCTGTAATTCGACTCTGTACTATCTAGTTATGTTAAGTTATCCTATCTGAGCACAATTCAACACCACAATGAACAATTTTGCTCGTTTTGAACGAATTATGCTCATTTTCGCACGATTCAGCCTCTAATTCGCACATATCCGCTGTAATTCGACTCTGTACTATCTAGTCATGTTAAGTTATCGTAACTGAGCACAATTCAACACCACAATGAAGAATTTTGATCGTTTTGCACGAATTATGCTCATTTTCGCACGATTCAGCCTCTAATTCGCACATATCCGCTGTAATTCGACTCTGTACTATCTAGTCATGTTAAGTTATCGTAACTGAGCACAATTCAACACCACAATGAAGAATTTTGATCGTTTTGAACGAATTATGCTCATTTTCGCACGATTCAGCCTCTAATTCGCACATATCCGCTGTAATTCGACTCTGTACTATCTAGTTATGTTAAGTTATTATATCTGAGCACAATTCGACACCACAATGAACAATTTTGCACGTTTTGCACGAATTATGCTCATTTTCGCACGATTCAGCCTCTAATTCGCACATATCCGCTGTAATTCGACTCTGTACTATCTAGTTATGTTAGGTTATGGTAACTGAGCACAATTCAACACCACAATGAACGATTTTGCTCGTTTTGAACGAATTATGCTCATTTTCGCACGATTCAGCCTCTAATTCGCACATATCCGCTGTAATTCGACTCTGTACTATCTAGTCATGTTAAGTTATCGTAACTGAGCACAATTCAACACCACAATGAACAATTTTGATCGTTTTGAACGAATTATGCTCATTTTCGCACGATTCAGCCTCTAATTCGCACATATCGGCTGTAATTCGACTCTGTACTATCTAGTTATGTTAAGTTATCCTATCTGAGCACAATTCGACACCACAATGAACAATTTTGCTCGTTTTGCACGAATTATGCTCATTTTCGCACGATTCAGCCACTAGTTCGCACATATCCGCTGTAATTCGACTCTGTACTATCTAGTTATGTTAAGTTATCCTATCTGAGCACAATTCAACACCACAATGAACAATTTTGCTCGTTTTGCACGAATTATGCTCATTTTCGCACGATTCAGCCTCTAATTCGCACATATCCGCTGTAATTCGACTCTGTACTATCTAGTTATGTTAAGTTATCCTATCTGAGCACAATTCAACACCACAATGAACAATTTTGCTCGTTTTGCACGAATTTTGCTCGTTTTGAACGAATTTTGCTCATTTTCGAACGATTCAGCCTCTAATTCGCACATACCCGCTGTAATTCGACTCTGTACTATCTAGTTATGTTAAGTTATCGTAACTGAGCACAATTCAACCCCACAATGAACAATTTTGCTCGTTTTGCACGAATTTTGCTCGTTTTGAACGAATTTTGCTCATTTTCGAACGATTCAGCCTCTAATTCGCACATATCCGCTGTAATTCGACTCTGTACTATCTAGTTATGTTAAGTTATCCTATCTGAGCACAATTCGACACCACAATGAACAATTTTGCACGTTTTGCACGAATTATGCTCATTTTCGCACGATTCAGCCTCTAATTCGCACATATCCGCTGTAATTCGACTCTGTACTATCTAGTTATGTTAAGTTATCCTATCTGAGCACAATTCAACACCACAATGAACAATTTTGCTCGTTTTGAACGAATTATGCTCATTTTCGCACGATTCAGCCTCTAATTCGCACATATCCGCTGTAATTCGACTCTGTACTATCTAGTCATGTTAAGTTATCGTAACTGAGCACAATTCAACACCACAATGAACAATTTTGCTCGTTTTGAACGAATTATGCTCATTTTCGCACGATTCAGCCTCTAATTCGCACATATCCGCTGTAATTCGACTCTGTACTATCTAGTCATGTTAAGTTATCGTAACTGAGCACAATACAACACCACAATGAACAATTTTGATGGTTTTGAACGAATTATGCTCATTTTCGCACGATTCTGCCTCTAATTCGCACATATCCGCTGTAATTCGACTCTGTACTATCTAGTTATGTTAAGTTATCCTATCTGAGCACAATTCGACACCACAATGAACAATTTTGCACGTTTTGCACGAATTATGCTCATTTTCGCACGATTCAGCCTCTAATTCGCACATATCCGCTGTAATTCGACTCTGTACTATCTAGTTATGTTAAGTTATCGTAACTGAGCACAATTCAACACCACAATGAACAATTTTGCTCGTTTTGAACGAATTATGCTCATTTTCGCACGATTCAGCCTCTAGTTCGCACATATACGCTGTAATTCGGCTCTGTACTATCTAGTTATGTTAGGTTATGGTAACTGAGCACAATTCAACACCACAATGAACGATTTTGCTCGTTTTGAACGAATTATGCTCATTTTCGCACGATTCAGCCTCTAATTCGCACATATCCGCTGTAATTCGACTCTGTACTATCTAGTCATGTTAAGTTATCCTATCTGAGCACAATTCGACACCACAATGAACAATTTTGCTCGTTTTGCACGAATTATGCTCATTTTCGCACGATTCAGCCACTAGTTCGCACATATCCGCTGTAATTCGACTCTGTACTATCTAGTTATGTTAAGTTATCCTATCTGAGCACAATTCAACACCACAATGAACAATTTTGCTCGTTTTGCACGAATTATGCTCATTTTCGCACGATTCAGCCTCTAATTCGCACATATCCGCTGTAATTCGACTCTGTACTATCTAGTTATGTTAAGTTATCCTATCTGAGCACAATTCAACACCACAATGAACAATTTTGCTCGTTTTGCACGAATTTTGCTCGTTTTGAACGAATTTTGCTCATTTTCGAACGATTCAGCCTCTAATTCGCACATACCCGCTGTAATTCGACTCTGTACTATCTAGTTATGTTAAGTTATCGTAACTGAGCACAATTCAACCCCACAATGAACAATTTTGCTCGTTTTGCACGAATTTTGCTCGTTTTGAACGAATTTTGCTCATTTTCGAACGATTCAGCCTCTAATTCGCACATATCCGCTGTAATTCGACTCTGTACTATCTAGTTATGTTAAGTTATCCTATCTGAGCACAATTCGACACCACAATGAACAATTTTGCACGTTTTGCACGAATTATGCTCATTTTCGCACGATTCAGCCTCTAATTCGCACATATCCGCTGTAATTCGACTCTGTACTATCTAGTCATGTTAAGTTATCGTATCTGAGCACAATTCAACACCACAATGAACAATTTTGCTCGTTTTGAACGAATTATGCTCATTTTCGCACGATTCAGCCTCTAATTCGCACATATCCGCTGTAATTCGACTCTGTACTATCTAGTTATGTTAAGTTATCCTATCTGAGCACAATTCGACACCACAATGAACAATTTTGCACGTTTTGCACGAATTATGCTCATTTTCGCACAATTCAGCCTCTAATTCGCACATATCTTCTGTAATTCGACTCTGTACTATCTAGTTATGTTAGGTTATGGTAACTGAGCACAGTTCAACACCACAATGAACAATTTTGCTCGTTTTGAACGAATTATGCTCATTTTCGCACGATTCAGCCTCTAATTCGCACATATCCGCTGTAATTCGACTCTGTATTATCTAGTTATGTTAAGTTATCCTATCTGAGCACAATTCAACACCGCAACGAACAATTTTGCTCGTTCTGCACGAATTATGCTCATTTTCGCACGATTCAGCCTCTAATTCGCACATATCCGCTGCAATTCGACTCTGTACTATCTAGTTATGTTAAGTTATCCTATCTGAGCACAATTCAACACCACAATGAACAATTTTGCTCGTTTTGCACGAATTTTGCTCGTTTTGAACGAATTTTGCTCATTTTCGAACGATTCAGCCTCTAATTCGCACATATCCGCTGTAATTCGACTCTGTACTATCTAGTTATGTTAAGTTATCCTATCTGAGCACAATTCAACACCGCAACGAACAATTTTGCACGTTTTGCACGAATTATGCTCATTTTCGCACGATTCAGCCTCGAATTCGCACATATCCGCTGTAATTCGATTCTGTACTATCTAGTCATGTAAAGTTATCGTAACTGAGCACAATTCAACACCACAATGAACAATTTTGCTCGTTTTGCACGAATTATGGTTATTTTCGCACGATTCAGCCTCTAATTCGCACATATCCGCTGTAATTCGACTCTGTACTATCTAGTCATGTTAAGTTATCGTAACTGAGCACAATTCAACACCACAATGAACAATTTTGATCGTTTTGAACGAATTATGCTCATTTTCGCACGATTCAGCCTCTAATTCGCACATATCCGCTGTAATTCGACTCTGTACTAGCTAGTTATGTTAAGTTATCCTATCTGAGCACAATTCGACACCACAATGAACAATTTTGCACGTTTTGCACGAATTATGCTCATTTTCGCACGATTCAGCCTCTAATTCGCACATATCCGCTGTAATTCGACTCTGTACTATCTAGTTATGTTAAGTTATCGTAACTGAGCACAATTCAACACCACAATGAACAATTTTGCTCGTTTTGAACGAATTATGCTCATTTTCGCACGATTCAGCCTCTAGTTCGCACATATACGCTGCAATTCGGCTCTGTACTATCTAGTTATGTTAGGTTTTGGTAACTGAGCACAATTCAACACCACAATGAACGATTTTGCTCGTTTTGAACGAATTATGCTCATTTTCGCACGATTCAGCCTCTAATTCGCACATATCCGCTGCAATTCGACTCTGTACTATCTAGTTATGTTAAGTTATCCTATCTGAGCACAATTCAACACCACAATGAACAATTTTGCTCGTTTTGCACGAATTTTGCTCGTTTTGAACGAATTTTGCTCATTTTCGAACGATTCAGCCTCTAATTCGCACATATCCGCTGTAATTCGACTCTGTACTATCTAGTTATGTTAAGTTATCCTATCTGAGCACAATTCAACACCGCAACGAACAATTTTGCACGTTTTGCACGAATTATGCTCATTTTCGCACGATTCAGCCTCTAATTCGCACATATCCGCTGTAATTCGACTCTGTACTATCTAGTCATGTTAAGTTATCGTAACTGAGCACAATTCAACACCACAATGAACAATTTTGATCGTTTTGAACGAATTATGCTCATTTTCGCACGATTCAGCCTCTAATTCGCACATATCCGCTGTAATTCGACTCTGTACTATCTAGTTATGTTAAGTTATCCTATCTGAGCACAATTCAACACCACAATGAACAATTTTGCTCGTTTTGCACGAATTTTGCTCGTTTTGAACGAATTTTGCTCGTTTTCGAACGATTCAGCCTCTAATTCGCACATACCCGCTGTAATTCGACTCTGTACTATCTAGTTATGTTAAGTTATCGTAACTGAGCACAATTCAACCCCACAATGAACAATTTTGCTCGTTTTGCACGAATTTTGCTCGTTTTGAACGAATTTTGCTCATTTTCGAACGATTCAGCCTCTAATTCGCACATATCCGCTGTAATTCGACTCTGTACTATCTAGTTATGTTAAGTTATCCTATCTGAGCACAATTCGACACCACAATGAACAATTTTGCACGTTTTGCACGAATTATGCTCATTTTCGCACGATTCAGCCTCTAATTCGCACATATCCGCTGTAATTCGACTCTGTACTATCTAGTTATGTTAAGTTATCCTATCTGAGCACAATTCAACACCACAATGAACAATTTTGCTCGTTTTGAACGAATTATGCTCATTTTCGCACGATTCAGCCTCTAATTCGCACATATCCGCTGTAATTCGACTCTGTACTATCTAGTCATGTTAAGTTATCGTAACTGAGCACAATTCAACACCACAATGAACAATTTTGCTCGTTTTGAACGAATTATGCTCATTTTCGCACGATTCAGCCTCTAATTCGCACATATCCGCTGTAATTCGACTCTGTACTATCTAGTCATGTTAAGTTATCGTAACTGAGCACAATTCAACACCACAATGAACAATTATGATCGTTTTGAACGAATTATGCTCATTTTCGCACGATTCAGCCTCTAATTCGCACATATCCGCTGTAATTCGACTCTGTACTATCTAGTCATGTTAAGTTATCGTAACTGAGCACAATACAACACCACAATGAACAATTTTGATGGTTCTGAACGAATTATGCTCATTTTCGCACGATTCTGCCTCTAATTCGCACATATCCGCTGTAATTCGACTCTGTACTATCTAGTTATGTTAAGTTATTATATCTGAGCACAATTCGACACCACAATGAACAATTTTGCACGTTTTGCACGAATTATGCTCATTTTCGCACGATTCAGCCTCTAATTCGCACATATCCGCTGTAATTCGACTCTGTACTATCTAGTTATGTTAAGTTATTATATCTGAGCACAATTCGACACCACAATGAACAATTTTGCACGTTTTGCACGAATTATGCTCATTTTCGCACGATTCAGCCTCTAATTCGCACATATCCGCTGTAATTCGACTCTGTACTATCTAGTTATGTTAGGTTATGGTAACTGAGCACAATTCAACACCACAATGAACGATTTTGCTCGTTTTGATGAATTATGCTCATTTTCGCACGATTCAGCCTCTAATTCGCACATATCCGCTGTAATTCGACTCTGTACTATCTAGTCATGTTAAGTTATCGTAACTGAGCACAATTCAACACCACAATGAACAATTTTGATCGTTTTGAACGAATTATGCTCATTTTCGCACGATTCAGCCTCTAATTCGCACATATCCGCTGTAATTCGACTCTGTACTATCTAGTTATGTTAAGTTATCCTATCTGAGCACAATTCAACACCACAATGAACAATTTTGCTCGTTTTGCACGAATTTTGCTCGTTTTGAACGAATTTTGCTCGTTTTCGAACGATTCAGCCTCTAATTCGCACATACCCGCTGTAATTCGACTCTGTACTATCTAGTTATGTTAAGTTATCGTAACTGAGCACAATTCAACCCCACAATGAACAATTTTGCTCGTTTTGCACGAATTTTGCTCGTTTTGAACGAATTTTGCTCATTTTCGAACGATTCAGCCTCTAATTCGCACATATCCGCTGTAATTCGACTCTGTACTATCTAGTTATGTTAAGTTATCCTATCTGAGCACAATTCGACACCACAATGAACAATTTTGCACGTTTTGCACGAATTATGCTCATTTTCGCACGATTCAGCCTCTAATTCGCACATATCCGCTGTAATTCGACTCTGTACTATCTAGTTATGTTAAGTTATCCTATCTGAGCACAATTCAACACCACAATGAACAATTTTGCTCGTTTTGAACGAATTATGCTCATTTTCGCACGATTCAGCCTCTAATTCGCACATATCCGCTGTAATTCGACTCTGTACTATCTAGTCATGTTAAGTTATCGTAACTGAGCACAATTCAACACCACAATGAACAATTTTGCTCGTTTTGAACGAATTATGCTCATTTTCGCACGATTCAGCCTCTAATTCGCACATATCCGCTGTAATTCGACTCTGTACTATCTAGTCATGTTAAGTTATCGTAACTGAGCACAATTCAACACCACAATGAACAATTATGATCGTTTTGAACGAATTATGCTCATTTTCGCACGATTCAGCCTCTAATTCGCACATATCCGCTGTAATTCGACTCTGTACTATCTAGTCATGTTAAGTTATCGTAACTGAGCACAATACAACACCACAATGAACAATTTTGATGGTTCTGAACGAATTATGCTCATTTTCGCACGATTCTGCCTCTAATTCGCACATATCCGCTGTAATTCGACTCTGTACTATCTAGTTATGTTAAGTTATTATATCTGAGCACAATTCGACACCACAATGAACAATTTTGCACGTTTTGCACGAATTATGCTCATTTTCGCACGATTCAGCCTCTAATTCGCACATATCCGCTGTAATTCGACTCTGTACTATCTAGTTATGTTAAGTTATTATATCTGAGCACAATTCGACACCACAATGAACAATTTTGCACGTTTTGCACGAATTATGCTCATTTTCGCACGATTCAGCCTCTAATTCGCACATATCCGCTGTAATTCGACTCTGTACTATCTAGTTATGTTAGGTTATGGTAACTGAGCACAATTCAACACCACAATGAACGATTTTGCTCGTTTTGATGAATTATGCTCATTTTCGCACGATTCAGCCTCTAATTCGCACATATCCGCTGTAATTCGACTCTGTACTATCTAGTCATGTTAAGTTATCGTAACTGAGCACAATTCAACACCACAATGAACAATTTTGATCGTTTTGAACGAATTATGCTCATTTTCGCACGATTCAGCCTCTAATTCGCACATATGGGCTGTAATTCGACTCTGTACTATCTAGTTATGTTAAGTTATCCTATCTGAGCACAATTCGACACCACAATGAACAATTTTGCTCGTTTTGCACGAATTATGCTCATTTTCGCACGATTCAGCCACTAGTTCGCACATATCCGCTGTAATTCGACTCTGTACTATCTAGTTATGTTAAGTTATCCTATCTGAGCACAATTCAACATCACAATGAACAATTTTGCTCGTTTTGCACGAATTATGCTCATTTTCGCACGATTCAGCCTCTAATTCGCACATATCCGCTGTAATTCGACTCTGTACTATCTAGTTATGTTAAGTTATCCTATCTGAGCACAATTCAACACCACAATGAACAATTTTGCTCGTTTTGCACGAATTTTGCTCGTTTTGAACGAATTTTGCTCATTTTCGAACGATTCAGCCTCTAATTCGCACATACCCGCTGTAATTCGACTCTGTACTATCTAGTTATGTTAAGTTATCGTAACTGAGCACAATTCAACCCCACAATGAACAATTTTGCTTGTTTTGCACGAATTTTGCTCGTTTTGAACGAATTTTGCTCATTTTCGAACGATTCAGCCTCTAATTCGCACATATCCGCTGTAATTCGACTCTGTACTATCTAGTTATGTTAAGTTATCCTATCTGAGCACAATTCGACACCACAATGAACAATTTTGCACGTTTTGCACGAATTATGCTCATTTTCGCACGATTCAGCCTCTAATTCGCACATATCCGCTGTAATTCGACTCTGTACTATCTAGTTATGTTAAGTTATCCTATCTGAGCACAATTCAACACCACAATGAACAATTTTGCTCGTTTTGAACGAATTATGCTCATTTTCGCACGATTCAGCCTCTAATTCGCACATATCCGCTGTAATTCGACTCTGTACTATCTAGTCATGTTAAGTTATCGTAACTGAGCACAATTCAACACCACAATGAACAATTTTGCTCGTTTTGAACGAATTATGCTCATTTTCGCACGATTCAGCCTCTAATTCGCACATATCCGCTGTAATTCGACTCTGTACTATCTAGTCATGTTAAGTTATCGTAACTGAGCACAATTCAACACCACAATGAACAATTATGATCGTTTTGAACGAATTATGCTCATTTTCGCACGATTCAGCCTCTAATTCGCACATATCCGCTGTAATTCGACTCTGTACTATCTAGTCATGTTAAGTTATCGTAACTGAGCACAATACAACACCACAATGAACAATTTTGATGGTTTTGAACGAATTATGCTCATTTTCGCACGATTCTGCCTCTAATTCGCACATATCCGCTGTAATTCGACTCTGTACTATCTAGTTATGTTAAGTTATCCTATCTGAGCACAATTCGACACCACAATGAACAATTTTGCACGTTTTGCACGAATTATGCTCATTTTCGCACGATTCAGCCTCTAATTCGCACATATCCGCTGTAATTCGACTCTGTACTATCTAGTTATGTTAAGTTATCCTATCTGAGCACAATTCGACACCACAATGAACAATTTTGCACGTTTTGCACGAATTATGCTCTTTTTCGCACGATTCAGCCTCTAATTCGCACATATCCGCTGTAATTCGACTCTGTACTATCTAGTTATGTTAAGTTATCCTATCTGAGCACAATTCAACACCACAATGAACAATTTTGCTCGTTTCGAACGAATTATGCTCATTTTCGCACGATTCAGCCTCTAATTCGCACATATCCGCTGTAATTCGACTCTGTACTATCTAGTCATGTTAAGTTATCGTAACTGAGCACAATTCAACACCACAATGAACAATTTTGCTCGTTTTGAACGAATTATGCTCATTTTCGCACGATTCAGCCTCTAGTTCGCACATATCCGCTGTAATTCGACTCTGTACTATCTAGTCATGTTAAGTTATCGTAACTGAGCACAATTCAACACCACAATGAACAATTTTGATCGTTTTGAACGAATTATGCTCATTTTCGCACGATTCAGCCTCTAATTCGCACATATCCGCTGTAATTCGACTCTGTACTATCTAGTTATGTTAAGTTATCGTAACTGAGCACAATTCAACACCACAATGAACAATTTTGCTCGTTTTGAACGAATTATGCTCATTTTCGCACGATTCAGCCTCTAGTTCGCACATATACGCTGTAATTCGACTCTGTACTATCTAGTTATGTTAGGTTATAGTAACTGAGCACAATTCAACACCACAATGAACGATTTTGCTCGTTTTGAACGAATTATGCTCATTTTCGCACGATTCAGCCTCTAATTCGCACATATCCGCTGTAATTCGACTCTGTACTATCTAGTCATGTTAAGTTATCGTAACTGAGCACAATTCAACACCACAATGAACAATTTTGCTCGTTTTGAACGAATTATGCTCATTTTCGCACGATTCAGCCTCGAATTCGCACATATCCGCTGTAATTCGATTCTGTACTATCTAGTTATGTTAAGTTATCCTATCTGAGCACAATTCGACACCACAATGAACAATTTTGCACGTTTTGCACGAATTATGCTCATTTTCGCACGATTCAGCCTCTAATTCGCACATATCCGCTGTAATTCGACTCTGTACTATCTAGTTATGTTAAGTTATCCTATCTGAGCACAATTCAACACCACAATGAACAATTTTGCTCGTTTTGCACGAATTTTGCTCGTTTTGAACGAATTTTGCTCATTTTCGAACGATTCAGCCTCTAATTCGCACATATCCGCTGTAATTCGACTCTGTACTATCTAGTTATGTTAGGTTATCGTAACTGAGCACAATTCAACACCACAATGAACAATTTTGCTCGTTTTAAACGAATTATGCTCATTTTCGCACGATTCAGCCTCTAATTCGCACATATCCGCTGTAATTCGACTCTGTACTATCTAGTTATGTTAAGTTATCCTATCTGAGCACAATTCAACACCACAATGAACAATTTTGCTCGTTTTGAACGAATTATGCTCATTTTCGCACGATTCAGCCTCTAATTCGCACATATCCGCTGTAATTCGACTCTGTACTATCTAGTCATGTTAAGTTATCGTAACTGAGCACAATTCAACACCACAATGAACAATTTTGCTCGTTTTGAACGAATTATGCTCATTTTCGCACGATTCAGCCTCTAATTCGCACATATCCGCTGTAATTCGACTCTGTACTATCTAGTCATGTTAAGTTATCGTAACTGAGCACAATTCAACACCACAATGAACAATTATGATCGTTTTGAACGAATTATGCTCATTTTCGCACGATTCAGCCTCTAATTCGCACATATCCGCTGTAATTCGACTCTGTACTATCTAGTCATGTTAAGTTATCGTAACTGAGCACAATACAACACCACAATGAACAATTTTGATGGTTTTGAACGAATTATGCTCATTTTCGCACGATTCTGCCTCTAATTCGCACATATCCGCTGTAATTCGACTCTGTACTATCTAGTTATGTTAAGTTATCCTATCTGAGCACAATTCGACACCACAATGAACAATTTTGCACGTTTTGCACGAATTATGCTCATTTTCGCACGATTCAGCCTCTAATTCGCACATATCCGCTGTAATTCGACTCTGTACTATCTAGTTATGTTAAGTTATCCTATCTGAGCACAATTCGACACCACAATGAACAATTTTGCACGTTTTGCACGAATTATGCTCTTTTTCGCACGATTCAGCCTCTAATTCGCACATATCCGCTGTAATTCGACTCTGTACTATCTAGTTATGTTAAGTTATCCTATCTGAGCACAATTCAACACCACAATGAACAATTTTGCTCGTTTCGAACGAATTATGCTCATTTTCGCACGATTCAGCCTCTAATTCGCACATATCCGCTGTAATTCGACTCTGTACTATCTAGTCATGTTAAGTTATCGTAACTGAGCACAATTCAACACCACAATGAACAATTTTGCTCGTTTTGAACGAATTATGCTCATTTTCGCACGATTCAGCCTCTAGTTCGCACATATCCGCTGTAATTCGACTCTGTACTATCTAGTCATGTTAAGTTATCGTAACTGAGCACAATTCAACACCACAATGAACAATTTTGATCGTTTTGAACGAATTATGCTCATTTTCGCACGATTCAGCCTCTAATTCGCACATATCCGCTGTAATTCGACTCTGTACTATCTAGTTATGTTAAGTTATCGTAACTGAGCACAATTCAACACCACAATGAACAATTTTGCTCGTTTTGAACGAATTATGCTCATTTTCGCACGATTCAGCCTCTAGTTCGCACATATACGCTGTAATTCGACTCTGTACTATCTAGTTATGTTAGGTTATAGTAACTGAGCACAATTCAACACCACAATGAACGATTTTGCTCGTTTTGAACGAATTATGCTCATTTTCGCACGATTCAGCCTCTAATTCGCACATATCCGCTGTAATTCGACTCTGTACTATCTAGTCATGTTAAGTTATCGTAACTGAGCACAATTCAACACCACAATGAACAATTTTGCTCGTTTTGAACGAATTATGCTCATTTTCGCACGATTCAGCCTCGAATTCGCACATATCCGCTGTAATTCGATTCTGTACTATCTAGTTATGTTAAGTTATCCTATCTGAGCACAATTCGACACCACAATGAACAATTTTGCACGTTTTGCACGAATTATGCTCATTTTCGCACGATTCAGCCTCTAATTCGCACATATCCGCTGTAATTCGACTCTGTACTATCTAGTTATGTTAAGTTATCCTATCTGAGCACAATTCAACACCACAATGAACAATTTTGCTCGTTTTGCACGAATTTTGCTCGTTTTGAACGAATTTTGCTCATTTTCGAACGATTCAGCCTCTAATTCGCACATATCCGCTGTAATTCGACTCTGTACTATCTAGTTATGTTAGGTTATCGTAACTGAGCACAATTCAACACCACAATGAACAATTTTGCTCGTTTTAAACGAATTATGCTCATTTTCGCACGATTCAGCCTCTAGTTCGCACATATCCGCTGTAATTCGACTCTGTACTATCTAGTTATGTTAAGTTATCCTATCTGAGCACAATTCAACACCACAATGAACAATTTTGCTCGTTTTGCACGAATTTTGCTCGTTTTGAACGAATTTTGCTCATTTTCGAACGATTCAGCCTCTAATTCGCACATATCCGCTGTAATTCGACTCTGTACTATCTAGTTATGTTAAGTTATCGTAACTGAGCACAATTCAACACCACAATGAACAATTTTGCTCGTTTTGCACGAATTTTGCTCATTTTCGAACGATTCAGCCTCTAATTCGCACATATCCGCTGTAATTCGACTCTGTACTATCTAGTTATGTTAAGTTATCCTATCTGAGCACAATTCGACACCACAATGAACAATTTTGCACGTTTTGCACGAATTATGCTCATTTTCGCACGATTCAGCCTCTAATTCGCACATATCCGCTGTAATTCGACTCTGTACTATCTAGTTATGTTAAGTTATCGTAACTGAGCACAATTCAACACCACAATGTACAATTTTGCTCGTTTTGAACGAATTATGCTCATTTTCGCACGATTCAGCCACTAGTTCGCACATATCCGCTGTAATTCGACTCTGTACTATCTAGTTATGTTAAGTTATCCTTTCTGAGCACAATTCAACACCACAATGAACAATTTTGCTCGTTTTGCACGAATTTTGCTCGTTTTGAACGAATTTTGCTCATTTTCAAACGATTCAGCCTCTAATTCGCACATATCCGCTGTAATTCGACTCTGTACTATCTAGTTATGTTAAGTTATCCTATCTGAGCACAATTCAACACCACAATGAACAATTTTGCACGTTTTGCACGAATTATGCTCATTTTCGCACGATTCAGCCTCTAATTCGCACATATCCGCTGTAATTCGACTCTGTACTATCTAGTTATGTTAAATTATCCTATCTGAGCACAATTCAACACCACAATGAACAATTTTGCTCGTTTTGAACGAATTATGCTCTTTTTGGCACGATTCAGCCTCTAATTCGCACATATCCGCTGTAATTCGACTCTGTACTATCTAGTCATGTTAAGTTATCGTAACTGAGCACAATTCAACACCACAATGAACAATTTTGATCGTTTTGAACGAATTGTGCTCATTTTCGCACGTTTCAGCCTCTAATTCGCACATATCCGCTGTAATTCGACTCTGTACTATCTAGTCATGTTAAGTTATCGTAACTGAGCACAATTCAACACCACAATGAACAATTTTGATCGTTTTGAACGAATTATGCTCATTTTCGCACGATTCAGCCTCTAATTCGCACATATCCGCTGTAATGCGACTCTGTACTATCTAGTCATGTTAAGTTATCGTAACTGAGCACAACACAACACCACAATGAACAATTTTGATCGTTTTGAACGAATTATGCTCATTTTCGCACGATTCAGCCTCTAATTCGCACATATCCGCTGTAATTCGACTCTGTACTATCTAGTCATGTAAAGTTATCGTAACTGAGCACAATTCAACACCACAATGAACAATTTTGCTCGTTTTGCACGAATTATGCTCATTTTCGCACGATTCAGCCTCTAATTCGCACATATCCGCTGTAATTCGACTCTGTACTATCTAGTCATGTTAAGTTATCGTAACTGAGCACAATTCAACACCACAATGAAGAATTTTGATCGTTTTGAACGAATTATGCTCATTTTCGCACGATTCAGCCTCTAATTCGCACATATCCGCTGTAATTCGACTCTGTACTATCTAGTTATGTTAAGTTATCCTATCTGAGCACAATTCGACACCACAATGAACAATTTTGCACGTTTTGCACGAATTATGCTCATTTTCGCACGATTCAGCCTCTAATTCGCACATATGGGCTGTAATTCGACTCTGTACTATCTAGTTATGTTAAGTTATCCTATCTGAGCACAATTCGACACCACAATGAACAATTTTGCTCGTTTTGCACGAATTATGCTCATTTTCGCACGATTCAGCCACTAGTTCGCACATATCCGCTGTAATTCGACTCTGTACTATCTAGTTATGTTAAGTTATCCTATCTGAGCACAATTCAACATCACAATGAACAATTTTGCTCGTTTTGCACGAATTATGCTCATTTTCGCACAATTCAGCCTCTAATTCGCACATATCCGCTGTAATTCGACTCTGTACTATCTAGTTATGTTAAGTTATCCTATCTGAGCACAATTCAACACCACAATGAACAATTTTGCTCGTTTTGCACGAATTTTGCTCGTTTTGAACGAATTTTGCTCATTTTCGAACGATTCAGCCTCTAATTCGCACATACCCGCTGTAATTCGACTCTGTACTATCTAGTTATGTTAAGTTATCGTAACTGAGCACAATTCAACCCCACAATGAACAATTTTGCTTGTTTTGCACGAATTTTGCTCGTTTTGAACGAATTTTGCTCATTTTCGAACGATTCAGCCTCTAATTCGCACATATCCGCTGTAATTCGACTCTGTACTATCTAGTTATGTTAAGTTATCCTATCTGAGCACAATTCGACACCACAATGAACAATTTTGCACGTTTTGCACGAATTATGCTCATTTTCGCACGATTCAGCCTCTAATTCGCACATATCCGCTGTAATTCGACTCTGTACTATCTAGTTATGTTAAGTTATCCTATCTGAGCACAATTCAACACCACAATGAACAATTTTGCTCGTTTTGAACGAATTATGCTCATTTTCGCACGATTCAGCCTCTAATTCGCACATATCCGCTGTAATTCGACTCTGTACTATCTAGTCATGTTAAGTTATCGTAACTGAGCACAATTCAACACCACAATGAACAATTTTGCTCGTTTTGAACGAATTATGCTCATTTTCGCACGATTCAGCCTCTAATTCGCACATATCCGCTGTAATTCGACTCTGTACTATCTAGTCATGTTAAGTTATCGTAACTGAGCGCAATTCAACACCACAATGAACAATTATGATCGTTTTGAACGAATCATGCTCATTTTCGCACGATTCAGCCTCTAATTCGCACATATCCGCTGTAATTCGACTCTGTACTATCTAGTCATGTTAAGTTATCGTAACTGAGCACAATACAACACCACAATGAACAATTTTGATGGTTTTGAACGAATTATGCTCATTTTCGCACGATTCTGCCTCTAATTCGCACATATCCGCTGTAATTCGACTCTGTACTATCTAGTTATGTTAAGTTATCCTATCTGAGCACAATTCGACACCACAATGAACAATTTTGCACGTTTTGCACGAATTATGCTCATTTTCGCACGATTCAGCCTCTAATTCGCACATATCCGCTGTAATTCGACTCTGTACTATCTAGTTATGTTAAGTTATCCTATCTGAGCACAATTCGACACCACAATGAACAATTTTGCACGTTTTGCACGAATTATGCTCTTTTTCGCACGATTCAGCCTCTAATTCGCACATATCCGCTGTAATTCGACTCTGTACTATCTAGTTATGTTAAGTTATCCTATCTGAGCACAATTCAACACCACAATGAACATTTTTGCTCGTTTCGAACGAATTATGCTCATTTTCGCACGATTCAGCCTCTAATTCGCACATATCCGCTGTAATTCGACTCTGTACTATCTAGTCATGTTAAGTTATCGTAACTGAGCACAATTCAACACCACAATGAACAATTTTGCTCGTTTGAACGAATTATGCTCATTTTCGCACGATTCAGCCTCTAGTTCGCACATATACGCTGTAATTCGACTCTGTACTATCTAGTTATGTTAGGTTATAGTAACTGAGCACAATTCAACACCACAATGAACGATTTTGCTCGTTTTGAACGAATTATGCTCATTTTCGCACGATTCAGCCTCTAATTCGCACATATCCGCTGTAATTCGACTCTGTACTATCTAGTCATGTTAAGTTATCGTAACTGAGCACAATTCAACACCACAATGAACAATTTTGCTCGTTTTGAACGAATTATGCTCATTTTCGCACGATTCAGCCTCGAATTCGCACATATCCGCTGTAATTCGATTCTGTACTATCTAGTTATGTTAAGTTATCCTATCTGAGCACAATTCGACACCACAATGAACAATTTTGCACGTTTTGCACGAATTATGCTCATTTTCGCACGATTCAGCCTCTAATTCGCACATATCCGCTGTAATTCGACTCTGTACTATCTAGTTATGTTAAGTTATCCTATCTGAGCACAATTCAACACCACAATGAACAATTTTGCTCGTTTTGCACGAATTTTGCTCGTTTTGAACGAATTTTGCTCATTTTCGAACGATTCAGCCTCTAATTCGCACATATCCGCTGTAATTCGACTCTGTACTATCTAGTTATGTTAGGTTATCGTAACTGAGCACAATTCAACACCACAATGAACAATTTTGCTCGTTTTAAACGAATTATGCTCATTTTCGCACGATTCAGCCTCTAGTTCGCACATATCCGCTGTAATTCGACTCTGTACTATCTAGTTATGTTAAGTTATCCTATCTGAGCACAATTCAACACCACAATGAACAATTTTGCTCGTTTTGCACGAATTTTGCTCGTTTTGAACGAATTTTGCTCATTTTCGAACGATTCAGCCTCTAATTCGCACATATCCGCTGTAATTCGACTCTGTACTATCTAGTTATGTTAAGTTATCGTAACTGAGCACAATTCAACACCACAATGAACAATTTTGCTCGTTTTGCACGAATTTTGCTCATTTTCGAACGATTCAGCCTCTAATTCGCACATATCCGCTGTAATTCGACTCTGTACTATCTAGTTATGTTAAGTTATCCTATCTGAGCACAATTCGACACCACAATGAACAATTTTGCACGTTTTGCACGAATTATGCTCATTTTCGCACGATTCAGCCTCTAATTCGCACATATCCGCTGTAATTCGACTCTGTACTATCTAGTTATGTTAAGTTATCGTAACTGAGCACAATTCAACACCACAATGTACAATTTTGCTCGTTTTGAACGAATTATGCTCATTTTCGCACGATTCAGCCACTAGTTCGCACATATCCGCTGTAATTCGACTCTGTACTATCTAGTTATGTTAAGTTATCCTTTCTGAGCACAATTCAACACCACAATGAACAATTTTGCTCGTTTTGCACGAATTTTGCTCGTTTTGAACGAATTTTGCTCATTTTCAAACGATTCAGCCTCTAATTCGCACATATCCGCTGTAATTCGACTCTGTACTATCTAGTTATGTTAAGTTATCCTATCTGAGCACAATTCAACACCACAATGAACAATTTTGCACGTTTTGCACGAATTATGCTCATTTTCGCACGATTCAGCCTCTAATTCGCACATATCCGCTGTAATTCGACTCTGTACTATCTAGTTATGTTAAATTATCCTATCTGAGCACAATTCAACACCACAATGAACAATTTTGCTCGTTTTGAACGAATTATGCTCTTTTTGGCACGATTCAGCCTCTAATTCGCACATATCCGCTGTAATTCGACTCTGTACTATCTAGTCATGTTAAGTTATCGTAACTGAGCACAATTCAACACCACAATGAACAATTTTGATCGTTTTGAACGAATTGTGCTCATTTTCGCACGTTTCAGCCTCTAATTCGCACATATCCGCTGTAATTCGACTCTGTACTATCTAGTCATGTTAAGTTATCGTAACTGAGCACAATTCAACACCACAATGAACAATTTTGATCGTTTTGAACGAATTATGCTCATTTTCGCACGATTCAGCCTCTAATTCGCACATATCCGCTGTAATGCGACTCTGTACTATCTAGTCATGTTAAGTTATCGTAACTGAGCACAACACAACACCACAATGAACAATTTTGATCGTTTTGAACGAATTATGCTCATTTTCGCACGATTCAGCCTCTAATTCGCACATATCCGCTGTAATTCGACTCTGTACTATCTAGTCATGTAAAGTTATCGTAACTGAGCACAATTCAACACCACAATGAACAATTTTGCTCGTTTTGCACGAATTATGCTCATTTTCGCACGATTCAGCCTCTAATTCGCACATATCCGCTGTAATTCGACTCTGTACTATCTAGTCATGTTAAGTTATCGTAACTGAGCACAATTCAACACCACAATGAAGAATTTTGATCGTTTTGAACGAATTATGCTCATTTTCGCACGATTCAGCCTCTAATTCGCACATATCCGCTGTAATTCGACTCTGTACTATCTAGTTATGTTAAGTTATCCTATCTGAGCACAATTCGACACCACAATGAACAATTTTGCACGTTTTGCACGAATTATGCTCATTTTCGCACGATTCAGCCTCTAATTCGCACATATGGGCTGTAATTCGACTCTGTACTATCTAGTTATGTTAAGTTATCCTATCTGAGCACAATTCGACACCACAATGAACAATTTTGCTCGTTTTGCACGAATTATGCTCATTTTCGCACGATTCAGCCACTAGTTCGCACATATCCGCTGTAATTCGACTCTGTACTATCTAGTCATGTTAAGTTATCGTAACTGAGCACAACACAACACCACAATGAACAATTTTGATCGTTTTGAACGAATTATGCTCATTTTCGCACGATTCAGCCTCTAATTCGCACATATCCGCTGTAATTCGACTCTGTACTATCTAGTCATGTTAAGTTATCGTAACTGAGCACAATTCAACACCACAACGAACAATTTTGCTCGTTCTGCACGAATTATGCTCATTTTCGCACTATTCAGCCTCTAATTCGCACATATCCGCTGTAATTCGGCTCTGTACTATCTAGTTATGTTAGGTTATCCTATCTGAGCACAATTCATCACCACAACGGACAATTTTGCTCGTTTTGCACGAATTATGCTCATTTTCGCACGATTCAGCCTCTAGTTCGCACATATCCGCTGTAATTCGACTCTGTACTATCTAGTTATGTTAAGTTATCCTATCTGAGCACAATTCAACACCACAATGAACAATTTTGCTCGTTTTGCACGAATTTTGCTCGTTTTGAACGAATTTTGCTCATTTTCGAACGATTCAGCCTCTAATTCGCACATATCCGCTGTAATTCGACTCTGTACTATCTAGTTATGTTAAGTTATCGTAACTGAGCACAATTCAACACCACAATGAACAATTTTGCTCGTTTTGCACGAATTTTGCTCATTTTCGAACGATTCAGCCTCTAATTCGCACATATCCGCTGTAATTCGACTCTGTACTATCTAGTTATGTTAAGTTATCCTATCTGAGCACAATTCGACACCACAATGAACAATTTTGCACGTTTTGCACGAATTATGCTCATTTTCGCACGATTCAGCCTCTAATTCGCACATATCCGCTGTAATTCGACTCTGTACTATCTAGTTATGTTAAGTTATCGTAACTGAGCACAATTCAACACCACAATGTACAATTTTGCTCGTTTTGAACGAATTATGCTCATTTTCGCACGATTCAGCCACTAGTTCGCACATATCCGCTGTAATTCGACTCTGTATTATCTAGTTATGTTAAGTTATCCTTTCTGAGCACAATTCAACACCACAATGAACAATTTTGCTCGTTTTGCACGAATTTTGCTCGTTTTGAACGAATTTTGCTCATTTTCAAACGATTCAGCCTCTAATTCGCACATATCCGCTGTAATTCGACTCTGTACTATCTAGTTATGTTAAGTTATCCTATCTGAGCACAATTCAACACCACAATGAACAATTTTGCACGTTTTGCACGAATTATGCTCATTTTCGCACGATTCAGCCTCTAATTCGCACATATCCGCTGTAATTCGACTCTGTACTATCCAGTTATGTTAAATTATCCTATCTGAGCACAATTCAACACCACAATGAACAATTTTGCTCGTTTTGAACGAATTATGCTCTTTTTGGCACGATTCAGCCTCTAATTCGCACATATCCGCTGTAATTCGACTCTGTACTATCTAGTCATGTTAAGTTATCGTAACTGAGCACAATTCAACACCACAATGAACAATTTTGATCGTTTTGAACGAATTGTGCTCATTTTCGCACGTTTCAGCCTCTAATTCGCACATATCCGCTGTAATTCGACTCTGTACTATCTAGTCATGTTAAGTTATCGTAACTGAGCACAATTCAACACCACAATGAACAATTTTGATCGTTTTGAACGAATTATGCTCATTTTCGCACGATTCAGCCTCTAATTCGCACATATCCGCTGTAATGCGACTCTGTACTATCTAGTTATGTTAAGTTATCCTATCTGAGCACAACACAACACCACAATGAACAATTTTGCTCGTTTTGCACGAATTATGCTCATTTTCGCACGATTCAGCCTCTAATTCGCACATATCCGCTGTAATTCGACTCTGTACTATCTAGTTATGTTAAGTTATCGTAACTGAGCACAATTCAACACCACAACGAACAATTTTGCTCGTTCTGCACGAATTATGCTCATTTTCGCACTATTCAGCCTCTAATTCGCACATATCCGCTGTAATTCGGCTCTGTACTATCTAGTTATGTTAAGTTATCCTATCTGAGCACAATTCGACACCACAATGAACAATTTTGCACGTTTTGCACGAATTATGCTCATTTTCGCACGATTCAGCCTCTAATTCGCACATATCCGCTGTAATTCGACTCTGTACTATCTAGTTATGTTAAGTTATCCTATCTGAGCACAATTCAACACCACAATGAACAATTTTGCTCGTTTTGAACGAATTATGCTCATTTTCGCACGATTCAGCCTCTAATTCGCACATATCCGCTGTAATTCGACTCTGTACTATCTAGTCATGTTAAGTTATCGTAACTGAGCACAATTCAACACCACAATGAACAATTTTGCTCGTTTTGAACGAATTATGCTCATTTTCGCACGATTCAGCCTCGAAATCGCACATATCCGCTGCAATTCGAATCTGTACTATCTAGTTATGTTAAGTTATCCTATCTGAGCACAATTCAACACCACAATGAACAATTTTGCTCGTTTTGCACGAATTATGCTCATTTTCGCACGATTCAGCCTCTAATTCGCACATATCCGCTGTAATTCGACTCTGTACTATCTAGTCATGTTAAGTTATCGTAACTGAGCACAATTCAACACCACAACGAACAATTTTGCTCGTTCTGCACGAATTATGCTCATTTTCGCACTATTCAGCCTCTAATTCGCACATATCCGCTGTAATTCGGCTCTGTACTATCTAGTTATGTTAGGTTATCCTATCTGAGCACAATTCATCACCACAACGGACAATTTTGCTCGTTTTGCACGAATTATGCTCATTTTCGCACGATTCAGCCTCTAGTTCGCACATATCCGCTGTAATTCGACTCTGTACTATCTAGTTATGTTAAGTTATCCTATCTGAGCACAATTCAACACCACAATGAACAATTTTGCTCGTTTTGCACGAATTTTGCTCGTTTTGAACGAATTTTGCTCATTTTCGAACGATTCAGCCTCTAATTCGCACATATCCGCTGTAATTCGACTCTGTACTATCTAGTTATGTTAAGTTATCGTAACTGAGCACAATTCAACACCACAATGAACAATTTTGCTCGTTTTGCACGAATTTTGCTCATTTTCGAACGATTCAGCCTCTAATTCGCACATATCCGCTGTAATTCGACTCTGTACTATCTAGTTATGTTAAGTTATCCTATCTGAGCACAATTCGACACCACAATGAACAATTTTGCACGTTTTGCACGAATTATGCTCATTTTCGCACGATTCAGCCTCTAATTCGCACATATCCGCTGTAATTCGACTCTGTACTATCTAGTTATGTTAAGTTATCGTAACTGAGCACAATTCAACACCACAATGTACAATTTTGCTCGTTTTGAACGAATTATGCTCATTTTCGCACGATTCAGCCACTAGTTCGCACATATCCGCTGTAATTCGACTCTGTATTATCTAGTTATGTTAAGTTATCCTTTCTGAGCACAATTCAACACCACAATGAACAATTTTGCTCGTTTTGCACGAATTTTGCTCGTTTTGAACGAATTTTGCTCATTTTCAAACGATTCAGCCTCTAATTCGCACATATCCGCTGTAATTCGACTCTGTACTATCTAGTTATGTTAAGTTATCCTATCTGAGCACAATTCAACACCACAATGAACAATTTTGCACGTTTTGCACGAATTATGCTCATTTTCGCACGATTCAGCCTCTAATTCGCACATATCCGCTGTAATTCGACTCTGTACTATCCAGTTATGTTAAATTATCCTATCTGAGCACAATTCAACACCACAATGAACAATTTTGCTCGTTTTGAACGAATTATGCTCTTTTTGGCACGATTCAGCCTCTAATTCGCACATATCCGCTGTAATTCGACTCTGTACTATCTAGTCATGTTAAGTTATCGTAACTGAGCACAATTCAACACCACAATGAACAATTTTGATCGTTTTGAACGAATTGTGCTCATTTTCGCACGTTTCAGCCTCTAATTCGCACATATCCGCTGTAATTCGACTCTGTACTATCTAGTCATGTTAAGTTATCGTAACTGAGCACAATTCAACACCACAATGAACAATTTTGATCGTTTTGAACGAATTATGCTCATTTTCGCACGATTCAGCCTCTAATTCGCACATATCCGCTGTAATGCGACTCTGTACTATCTAGTTATGTTAAGTTATCCTATCTGAGCACAACACAACACCACAATGAACAATTTTGCTCGTTTTGCACGAATTATGCTCATTTTCGCACGATTCAGCCTCTAATTCGCACATATCCGCTGTAATTCGACTCTGTACTATCTAGTTATGTTAAGTTATCGTAACTGAGCACAATTCAACACCACAACGAACAATTTTGCTCGTTCTGCACGAATTATGCTCATTTTCGCACTATTCAGCCTCTAATTCGCACATATCCGCTGTAATTCGGCTCTGTACTATCTAGTTATGTTAAGTTATCCTATCTGAGCACAATTCGACACCACAATGAACAATTTTGCACGTTTTGCACGAATTATGCTCATTTTCGCACGATTCAGCCTCTAATTCGCACATATCCGCTGTAATTCGACTCTGTACTATCTAGTTATGTTAAGTTATCCTATCTGAGCACAATTCAACACCACAATGAACAATTTTGCTCGTTTTGAACGAATTATGCTCATTTTCGCACGATTCAGCCTCTAATTCGCACATATCCGCTGTAATTCGACTCTGTACTATCTAGTCATGTTAAGTTATCGTAACTGAGCACAATTCAACACCACAATGAACAATTTTGCTCGTTTTGAACGAATTATGCTCATTTTCGCACGATTCAGCCTCGAAATCGCACATATCCGCTGCAATTCGAATCTGTACTATCTAGTTATGTTAAGTTATCCTATCTGAGCACAATTCAACACCACAATGAACAATTTTGCTCGTTTTGCACGAATTATGCTCATTTTCGCACGATTCAGCCTCTAATTCGCACATATCCGCTGTAATTCGACTCTGTACTATCTAGTCATGTTAAGTTATCGTAACTGAGCACAATTCAACACCACAATGAAGAATTTTGATCGTTTTGAACGAATTATGCTCATTTTCGCACGATTCAGCCTCTAATTCGCACATATCCGCTGTAATTCGACTCTGTACTATCTAGTTATGTTAAGTTATCCTATCTGAGCACAATTCGACACCACAATGAACAATTCTGCACGTTTTGCACGAATTATGCTCATTTTCGCACGATTCAGCCTCTAACTCGCACATATCCGCTGTAATTCGACTCTGTACTATCTAGTTATGTTAAGTTATCGTAACTGAGCACAATTCAACACCACAACGAACAATTTTGCTCGTTCTGCACGAATTATGCTCATTTTCGCACTATTCAGCCTCTAATTCGCACATATCCGCTGTAATTCGACTCTGTACTATCTAGTTATGTTAAGTTATCCTATCTGAGCACAATTCGACACCACAATGAACAATTTTGCACGTTTTGCACGAATTATGCTCATTTTCGCACGATTCAGCCTCTAATTCGCACATATCCGCTGTAATTCGACTCTGTACTATCTAGTTATGTTAAGTTATCGTAACTGAGCACAATTCAACACCACAATGTACAATTTTGCTCGTTTTGAACGAATTATGCTCATTTTCGCACGATTCAGCCACTAGTTCGCACATATCCGCTGTAATTCGACTCTGTATTATCTAGTTATGTTAAGTTATCCTTTCTGAGCACAATTCAACACCACAATGAACAATTTTGCTCGTTTTGCACGAATTTTGCTCGTTTTGAACGAATTTTGCTCATTTTCAAACGATTCAGCCTCTAATTCGCACATATCCGCTGTAATTCGACTCTGTACTATCTAGTTATGTTAAGTTATCCTATCTGAGCACAATTCAACACCACAATGAACAATTTTGCACGTTTTGCACGAATTATGCTCATTTTCGCACGATTCAGCCTCTAATTCGCACATATCCGCTGTAATTCGACTCTGTACTATCCAGTTATGTTAAATTATCCTATCTGAGCACAATTCAACACCACAATGAACAATTTTGCTCGTTTTGAACGAATTATGCTCTTTTTGGCACGATTCAGCCTCTAATTCGCACATATCCGCTGTAATTCGACTCTGTACTATCTAGTCATGTTAAGTTATCGTAACTGAGCACAATTCAACACCACAATGAACAATTTTGATCGTTTTGAACGAATTGTGCTCATTTTCGCACGTTTCAGCCTCTAATTCGCACATATCCGCTGTAATTCGACTCTGTACTATCTAGTCATGTTAAGTTATCGTAACTGAGCACAATTCAACACCACAATGAACAATTTTGATCGTTTTGAACGAATTATGCTCATTTTCGCACGATTCAGCCTCTAATTCGCACATATCCGCTGTAATGCGACTCTGTACTATCTAGTTATGTTAAGTTATCCTATCTGAGCACAACACAACACCACAATGAACAATTTTGCTCGTTTTGCACGAATTATGCTCATTTTCGCACGATTCAGCCTCTAATTCGCACATATCCGCTGTAATTCGACTCTGTACTATCTAGTTATGTTAAGTTATCGTAACTGAGCACAATTCAACACCACAACGAACAATTTTGCTCGTTCTGCACGAATTATGCTCATTTTCGCACTATTCAGCCTCTAATTCGCACATATCCGCTGTAATTCGGCTCTGTACTATCTAGTTATGTTAAGTTATCCTATCTGAGCACAATTCGACACCACAATGAACAATTTTGCACGTTTTGCACGAATTATGCTCATTTTCGCACGATTCAGCCTCTAATTCGCACATATCCGCTGTAATTCGACTCTGTACTATCTAGTTATGTTAAGTTATCCTATCTGAGCACAATTCAACACCACAATGAACAATTTTGCTCGTTTTGAACGAATTATGCTCATTTTCGCACGATTCAGCCTCTAATTCGCACATATCCGCTGTAATTCGACTCTGTACTATCTAGTCATGTTAAGTTATCGTAACTGAGCACAATTCAACACCACAATGAACAATTTTGCTCGTTTTGAACGAATTATGCTCATTTTCGCACGATTCAGCCTCGAAATCGCACATATCCGCTGCAATTCGAATCTGTACTATCTAGTTATGTTAAGTTATCCTATCTGAGCACAATTCAACACCACAATGAACAATTTTGCTCGTTTTGCACGAATTATGCTCATTTTCGCACGATTCAGCCTCTAATTCGCACATATCCGCTGTAATTCGACTCTGTACTATCTAGTCATGTTAAGTTATCGTAACTGAGCACAATTCAACACCACAATGAAGAATTTTGATCGTTTTGAACGAATTATGCTCATTTTCGCACGATTCAGCCTCTAATTCGCACATATCCGCTGTAATTCGACTCTGTACTATCTAGTTATGTTAAGTTATCCTATCTGAGCACAATTCGACACCACAATGAACAATTCTGCACGTTTTGCACGAATTATGCTCATTTTCGCACGATTCAGCCTCTAACTCGCACATATCCGCTGTAATTCGACTCTGTACTATCTAGTTATGTTAAGTTATCGTAACTGAGCACAATTCAACACCACAACGAACAATTTTGCTCGTTCTGCACGAATTATGCTCATTTTCGCACTATTCAGCCTCTAATTCGCACATATCCGCTGTAATTCGACTCTGTACTATCTAGTTATGTTAAGTTATCCTATCTGAGCACAATTCAACACCACAATGAACAATTTTGCTCGTTTTGAACGAATTATGCTCATTTTCGCACGATTCAGCCTCTAATTCGCACATATCCGCTGCAATTCGACTCTGTACTATCTAGTTATGTTAAGTTATCCTATCTGAGCACAATTCAACACCACAATGAACAATTTTGCTCGTTTTGCACGAATTATGCTCATTTTCGCACGATTCAGCCTCTAATTCGCACATATCCGCTGTGATTCGACTCTGTCCCATCTAGATATGTTAGGTTATCGTAACTGAGCACAATTCGACACCACAATGAACAATTTTGCTCGTAATGAAAGAATAATGCTCATTTTCGCACGATTCAGCCTCTAATTCGCACATATCTTCTGTAATTCGACTCTGTACTATCTAGTTAGGTTAGGTTATGGTAACTGAGCACAATTCAACACCACAATGAACAATTTTGCTCGTTTTGAACGAATTATGCTCATTTTCGCACGATTCAGCCTCTAATTCGCACATATCTTCTGTAATTCGACTCTGTACTATCTAGTTATGTTAGGTTATGGTAACTGAGGACAATTCAACACCACAATGAACAATTTTGCTCGTTTTGAACGAATTATGCTCATTTTCGCACGATTCAGCCTCTAATTCGCACATATCCGCAGTAATTCGACTCTGTACTATCTAGTCATGTTAAGTTATCGTAACTGAGCACAATTCAACACCACAATGAACAATTTTGCTCGTTTTGAACGAATTGTGCTCATTTTCGCACTATTCAGCCTCTAATTCGCACATATCCGCTGTAATTCGACTCTGTACTATCTAGTTATGTTAAGTTATCGTAACTGAGCACAATTCAACACCACAATGAACAATTTTGCTCGTTTTGGACGAATTATGCTCATTTTCGCACGATTCAGCCTCTAATTCGCACATATCCGCTGTAATTTGACTCTGTACTATCTAGTCATGTTAAGTTATCGTAACTGAGCACAATTCAACACCACAATGAACAATTTTGCTCGTTTTGAACGAATTATGCTCATTTTCGCACGATTCAGCCTCTAACTCGCACATATCCGCTGTAATTCGACTCTGTACTATCTAGTTATGTTAAGTTATCCTATCTGAGCACAATTCATCACCACAACGGACAATTTTGCTCGTTTTGCACGAATTATGCTCATTTTCGCACGATTCAGCCTCTAATTCGCACATATCCGCTGCAATTCGACTCTGTACTATCTAGTTATGTTAAGTTATCCTATCTGAGCACAATTCAACACCACAATGAACAATTTTGCTCGTTTTGCACGAATTTTGCTCGTTTTGAACGAATTTTGCTCATTTTCGAACGATTCAGCCTCTAATTCGCACATATCCGCTGTAATTCGACTCCGTACTATCTAGTCACGTTAAGTTATCGTAACTGAGCACAATTCAACACCACAATGAACAATTTTGCTCGTTTTGAACGAATTATGCTCATTTTCGCACGATTCAGCCTCTAATTCGCACATATCCGCTGCAATTCGACTCTGTACTATGTAGTTATGTTAAGTTATCCTATCTGAGCACAATGCAACACCACAATGAACAATTTTGCTCGTTTTGCACGAATTATGCTCGTTTTGAACGAATTTCTCTCATTTTCGAATGATTCCGCCTCTAATTCGCACATATCCGCTGTAATTCGCCTCTGTACTATCTAGTTATGTTAAGTTATCCTATCTGAGCACAATTCAACACCACAATGAACAATTTTGCTCGTTTTGCACGAATTATGCTCATTTTCGCACGATTCAGCCTCTAATTCGCACATATCTGCTGTAATTTGACTCTGTACTATCTAGTCATGTTAAGTTATCGTAACTGAGCACAATTCAACACCACAATGAACAATTTTGCTCGTTTTGAACGAATTATGCTCTCTTTCGCACGATTCAGCCTCTAATTCGCACATATCCGCTGTAATTCGACTCTGTACTATCTAGTTATGTTAAGTTATCCTATCTGAGCACAATTCAACACCGCAATGAACAATTTTGCTCGTTTTGCACGAATTTTGCTCGTTTTGAACGATTCAGCCTCTAATTCGCACATATCCGCTGCAATTCGACTCTGTACTATGTAGTTATGTTAAGTTATCCTATCTGAGCACAATGCAACACCACAATGAACAATTTTGCTCGTTTTGCACGAATTATGCTCGTTTTGAACGAATTTCTCTCATTTTCGAACGATTCCGCCTCTAATTCGCACATATCCGCTGTAATTCGCCTCTGTACTATCTAGTTATGTTAAGTTATCCTATCTGAGCACAATTCAACACCACAAGGAACAATTTTGCTCGTTCTGCACGAATTATGCTCATTTTCGCACGATTCAGCCTCTAATTCGCACATATCCGCTGCAATTCGACTCTGTACTATGTAATTATGTTAAGTTATCCTATCTGAGCACAATGCAACACCACAATGAACAATTTTGCTCGTTTTGCACGAATTATGCTCGTTTTGAACGAATTTCTCTCATTTTCGAATGATTCCGCCTCTAATTCGCACATATCCGCTGTAATTCGCCTCTGTACTATCTAGTTATGTTAAGTTATCCTATCTGAGCACAATTCAACACCACAATGAACAATTTTGCTCGTTTTGCACGAATTATGCTCATTTTCGCACGATTCAGCCTCTAATTCGCACATATCCGCTGTGATTCGACTCTGTCCCATCTAGATATGTTAAGTTATCGTAACTGAGCACAATTCGACACCACAATGAACAATTTTGCTCGTAATGAAAGAATAATGCTCATTTTCGCACGATTCAGCCTCTAATTCGCACATATCTTCTGTAATTCGACTCTGTACTATCTAGTTATGTTAGGTTATGGTAACTGAGCACAATTCAACACCACAATGAACAATTTTGCTCGTTTTGAACGAATTATGCTCATTTTCGCACGATTCAGCCTCTAATTCGCACATATCTTCTGTAATTCGACTCTGTACTATCTAGTTATGTTAGGTTATGGTAACTGAGGACAATTCAACACCACAATGAACAATTTTGCTCGTTTTGAACGAATTATGCTCATTTTCGCACGATTCAGCCTCTAATTCGCACATATCCGCAGTAATTCGACTCTGTACTATCTAGTCATGTTAAGTTATCGTAACTGAGCACAATTCAACACCACAATGAACAATTTTGCTCGTTTTGAACGAATTATGCTCTCTTTCGCACGATTCAGCCTCTAATTCGCACATATCCGCTGTAATTCGACTCTGTACTATCTAGTTATGTTAAGTTATCCTATCTGAGCACAATTCAACACCACAATGAACAATTTTGCTCGTTTTGCACGAATTTTGCTCGTTTTGAACGAATTTTGCTCATTTTCGAACGATTCAGCCTCTAATTCGCACATATCCGCTGTAATTCGACTCCGTACTATCTAGTCACGTTAAGTTATCGTAACTGAGCACAATTCAACACCACAAAGAACAATTTTGCTCGTTTTGAACGAATTATGCTCACTTTCGCACGATTCAGCCTCTAATTCGCACATATCCGCTGTAATTCGAATCTGTACTATCTAGTCATGGTAAGTTATCGTATCTGAGCACAATTCAACACCGCAACGAACAATTTTGCTCGTTCTGCACGAATTATGCTCATTTTCGCACTATTCAGCCTCTAATTCGCACATATCCGCTGCAATTCGACTCTGTACTATCTAGTTATGTTAAGTTATCCTATCTGAGCACAATTCAACATCACAATGAACAAATTTGCTCGTTTTGCACGAATTATGCTCACTTTCGCACGATTCAGCCTCTAATTCGCACATATCCGCTGTAATTTGACTCTGTACTATCTAGTCATGTTAAGTTATCGTAACTGAGCACAATTCAACACCACAATGAACAATTTTGCTCGTTTTGAACGAATTATGCTCATTTTCGCACGATTCAGCCTCTAATTCGCACATATCCGCTGTAATTCGACTCTGTACTATCTAGTTATGTTAGGTTATCCTATCTGAGCACAATTCATCACCACAACGGACAATTTTGCTCGTTTTGCACGAATTATGCTCATTTTCGCACGATTCAGCCTCTAATTCGCACATATCCGCTGCAATTCGACTCTGTACTATCTAGTTATGTTAAGTTATCCTATCTGAGCACAATTCAACACCACAATGAACAATTTTGCTCGTTTTGCACGAATTTTGCTCGTTTTGAACGAATTTTGCTCATTTTCGAACGATTCAGCCTCTAATTCGCACATATCCGCTGTAATTCGACTCCGTACTATCTAGTCACGTTAAGTTATCGTAACTGAGCACAATTCAACACCACAATGAACAATTTTGGTCGTTTTGAACGAATTATGCTCACTTTCGCACGATTCAGCCTCTAATTCGCACATATCCGCTGTACTTCGACTCTGTACTGTCTAGTTATGTTAAGTTATCCCATCTGAGCACAATTCAACACCGCAACGAACAATTTTGCTCGTTCTGCACGAATTATGCTCATTTTCGCACGATTCAGCCTCTAATTCGCACATATCCGCTGCAATTCGACTCTGTTCTATCTAGTTATGTTAAGTTATCCTATCTGAGCACAATTCAACACCACAATGAACAATTTTGCTCGTCTTGCACGAATTTTGCTCGTTTTGAACGAATTTTGCTCATTTTCGAACGATTCAGCCTCTAATTCGCACATATCCGCTGTAATTCGACTCTGTACTATCCAGTTATGTTAAGTTATCCTATCTGAGCACAATTCAACACCACAATGAACAATTTTGATCGTTTTTAACGAATTATGCTCATTTTCGCACGATTCAGCATCTAATTCGCACATATCCGCTGTAATTCGACTCTGTACTATCTAGTCATGTTAAGTTATCGTAACTGAGCACAATTCAACACCACAATGAACAATTTTGCTCGTTTTGAACGAATTATGCTCATTTTCGCACGATTCAGCCTCTAGTTCGCACATATACGCTGTAATTCGACTCTGTACTATCTAGTTATGTTAGGTTATGGTAACTGAGCACAATTCAACACCACAATGAACGATTTTGCTCGTTTTGAACGAATTATGCTCATTTTCGCACGATTCAGCCTCTAATTCGCACATATCCGCTGTAATTCGACTCTGTACTATCTAGTCATGTTAAGTTATCGTAACTAAACACAATTCAACACCACAATGAACAATTTTGATCGTTTTGAACGAATTATGCTCATTTTCGCACGATTCAGCCTCTAGTTCGCACACATCCGCTGTAATTCGACTCTGTACTATCTAGTTATGTTAAGTTATCCTATCTGAGCACAATTCAACACCACAATGAACAATTTTGCTCGTTTTGCACGAATTTTGCTCGTTTTGAACGAATTTTGCTCATTTTCGAACGATTCAGCCTCTAATTCGCACATATCCGCTGTAATTCGACTCTGTACTATCTAGTTATGTTAAGTTATCCTATCTGAGCACAATTCAACACCACAATGAACAATTTTGCTCGTTCTGCACGAATTATGCTCATTTTCGCACGATTCAGCCTCTAATTCGCACATATCCGCTGTAATTCGACCCTGTACTATCTAGTTATGTTAAGTTATCCTATCTGAGCACAATTCAACACCACAATGAACAATTTTGCTCGTTTTGAACGAATTATGCTCATTTTCGCACGATTCAGCCTCTAATTCGCACATATCCGCTGTAATTCGACTCTGTACTATCTAGTCATGTTAAGTTATCGTAACTGAGCAGAATTCAACACCACAATGAACAATTTTGATCGTTCTGAACGAATTATGCTCATTTTCGCACGATTCAGCCTCTAATTCGCACATATCCGCTGTAATTCGACTCTGTACTATCTAGTCATGTTAAGTTATCGTAACTGAGCACAATTCAACACCACAATGAACAATTTTGCTCGTTTTGAACGAATTATGCTCATTTTCGCACGATTCAGCCTCTAATTCGCACATATCTTCTGTAATTCGACTCTGTACTATCTAGTTATGTTAGGTTATGGTAACTGAGGACAATTCAACACCACAATGAACAATTTTGCTCGTTTTGAACGAATTATGCTCATTTTCGCACGATTCAGCCTCTAATTCGCACATATCCGCAGTAATTCGACTCTGTACTATCTAGTCATGTTAAGTTATCGTAACTGAGCACAATTCAACACCACAATGAACAATTTTGCTCGTTTTGAACGAATTATGCTCTCTTTCGCACGATTCAGCCTCTAATTCGCACATATCCGCTGTAATTCGACTCTGTACTATCTAGTTATGTTAAGTTATCCTATCTGAGCACAATTCAACACCACAATGAACAATTTTGCTCGTTTTGCACGAATTTTGCTCGTTTTGAACGAATTTTGCTCATTTTCGAACGATTCAGCCTCTAATTCGCACATATCCGCTGTAATTCGACTCCGTACTATCTAGTCACGTTAAGTTATCGTAACTGAGCACAATTCAACACCACAAAGAACAATTTTGCTCGTTTTGAACGAATTATGCTCACTTTCGCACGATTCAGCCTCTAATTCGCACATATCCGCTGTAATTCGACTCTGTACTATCTAGTTATGTTAAGTTATACTATCTGAGCACAATTCGACACCACAATGAACAATTTTGCTCGTTTTGCACGAATTATGCTCATTTTCGCACGATTCAGCCTCTAATTCGCACATATCCGCTGTAATTCGACTCTGTACTATCTAGTTATGTTAAGTTATCCTATCTGAGCACAATTCAACACCACAATGAACGATTTTGCTCGTTTTGAACGAATTATGCTCATTTTCGCATGATTCAGCCTCTAATTCGCACATATCCGCTGTAATTCGAATCTGTACTATCTAGTCATGGTAAGTTATCGTATCTGAGCACAATTCAACACCGCAACGAACAATTTTGCTCGTTCTGCACGAATTATGCTCATTTTCGCACTATTCAGCCTCTAATTCGCACATATCCGCTGCAATTCGACTCTGTTCTATCTAGTTATGTTAAGTTATCCTATCTGAGCACAATTCAACACCACAATGAACAATTTTGCTCGTTTTGCACGAATTTTGCTCGTTTTGAACGAATTTTGCTCATTTTCGAACGATTCAGCCGCTAATTCGCACATATCCGCTGTAATTTGCCTCTGTACTATCTAGTTATGTTAAGTTATCCTATCTGAGCACAATTCAACACCACAATGAACAATTTTGCACGTTTTGCACGAATTATGCTCATTTTCGCACGATTCAGCCTCTAATTCGCACATATCCGCTGTAATTCGACTCTGTACTATCTAGTTATGTTAAGTTATCCTATCTGAGCACAATTCAACACCACAATGAACAATTTTGATCGTTTTTAACGAATTATGCTCATTTTCGCACGATTCAGCATCTAATTCGCACATATCCGCTGTAATTCGACTCTGTACTATCTAGTCATGTTAAGTTATCGTAACTGAGCACAATTCAACACCACAATGAACAATTTTGCTCGTTTTGAACGAATTATGCTCATTTTCGCACGATTCAGCCTCTAGTTCGCACATATACGCTGTAATTCGACTCTGTACTATCTAGTTATGTTAGGTTATGGTAACTGAGCACAATTCAACACCACAATGAACGATTTTGCTCGTTTTGAACGAATTATGCTCATTTTCGCACGATTCAGCCTCTAATTCGCACATATCCGCTGTAATTCGACTCTGTACTATCTAGTCATGTTAAGTTATCGTAACTAAACACAATTCAACACCACAATGAACAATTTTGATCGTTTTGAACGAATTATGCTCATTTTCGCACGATTCAGCCTCTAGTTCGCACACATCCGCTGTAATTCGACTCTGTACTATCTAGTTATGTTAAGTTATCCTATCTGAGCACAATTCAACACCACAATGAACAATTTTGCTCGTTTTGCACGAATTTTGCTCGTTTTGAACGAATTTTGCTCATTTTCGAACGATTCAGCCTCTAATTCGCACATATCCGCTGTAATTCGACTCTGTACTATCTAGTTATGTTAAGTTATCCTATCTGAGCACAATTCAACACCACAATGAACAATTTTGCTCGTTCTGCACGAATTATGCTCATTTTCGCACGATTCAGCCTCTAATTCGCACATATCCGCTGTAATTCGACTCTGTACTATCTAGTTATGTTAAGTTATCCTATCTGAGCACAATTCAACACCACAATGAACAATTTTGCTCGTTTTGAACGAATTATGCTCATTTTCGCACGATTCAGCCTCTAATTCGCACATATCCGCTGTAATTCGACTCTGTACTATCTAGTCATGTTAAGTTATCGTAACTGAGCACAATTCAACACCACAATGAACAATTTTGATCGTTCTGAACGAATTATGCTCATTTTCGCACGATTCAGCCTCTAATTCGCACATATCCGCTGTAATTCGACTCTGTACTATCTAGTCATGTTAAGTTATCGTAACTGAGCACAATTCAACACCACAATGAACAATTTTGATCGTTTTGAACGAGTTATGCTCATTTTCGCACGATTCAGCCTCTAATTCGCACATATCCGCTGTAATTCGACTCTGTACTATCTAGTCATGTTAAGTTATCGTAACTGAGCACAATTCAACACCACAATGAACAATTTTGCTCGATTTGAACGAATTATGCTCATTTTCGCACGATTCAGCCTCTAATTCGCACATATCCGCTGTAATTCGACTCTGTACTATCTAGTCATGTTAAGTTATCGTAACTGAGCACAATTCAACACCACAATGAACAATTTTGATCGTTTTGAACGAATTATGCTCATTTTCGCACGATTCAGCCTCTAATTCGCACATATCCGCTGTAATTCGACTCTGTACTAGCTAGTCATGTTAAGTTATCCTATCTGAGCACAATTCAACACCACAATGAACAATTTTGCACGTTTTGCACGAATTATGCTCATTTTCGCACGATTCAGCCTCTAATTCGCACATATCCGCTGTAATTCGACTCTGTACTAGCTAGTTATGTTAAGTTATCCTATCTGAGCACAATTCAACACCACAATGAACAATTTTGCACGTTTTGCACGAATTATGCTCATTTTCGCACGATTCAGCCTCTAATTCGCACATATCCGCTGTAATTCGACTCTGTACTATCTAGTTATGTTAAGTTATCCTATCTGAGCACAATTCGACACCACAATGAACAATTTTGCACGTTTTGCACGAATTATGCTCATTTTCGCACGATTCAGCCTCTAATTCGCACATATCCGCTGTAATTCGACTCTGTACTATCTAGTTATGTTAAGTTATCCTATCTGAGCACAATTCAACACCACAATGAACAATTTTGCTCGTTTTGCACGAATTATGCTCATTTTCGCACGATTCAGCCTCTAATTCGCACATATCCGCTGTAATTCGACTCTGTACTATCTAGTCATGTTAAGTTATCGTAACTGAGCACAATTCAACACCACAATGAACAATTTTGCTCGATTTGAACGAATTATGCTCATTTTCGCACGATTCAGCCTCTAATTCGCACATATCCGCTGTAATTCGACTCTGTACTATCTAGTCATGTTAAGTTATCGTAACTGAGCACAATTCAACACCACAATGAACAATTTTGCTCGTTTTGCACGAATTATGCTCATTTTCGCACGATTCAGCCACTAGTTCGCACATATCCGCTGTAATTCGACTCTGTACTAGCTAGTTATGTTAAGTTATCCTATCTGAGCACAATTCGACACCACAATGAACAATTTTGCACGTTTTGCACGAATTATGCTCATTTTCGCACGATTCAGCCTCTAATTCGCACATATCCGCTGTAATTCGACTCTGTACTATCTAGTTATGTTAAGTTATCGTAACTGAGCACAATTCAACACCACAATGAACAATTTTGCTCGTTTTGAACGAATTATGCTCATTTTCGCACGATTCAGCCTCTAGTTCGCACATATACGCTGTAATTCGACTCTGTACTATCTAGTTATGTTAGGTTATGGTAACTGAGCACAATTCAACACCACAATGAACGATTTTGCTCGTTTTGAACGAATTATGCTCATTTTCGCACGATTCAGCCTCTAATTCGCACATATCCGCTGTAATTCGACTCTGTACTATCTAGTCATGTTAAGTTATCGTAACTGAGCACAATTCAACACCACAATGAACAATTTTGATCGTTTTGAACGAATTATGCTCATTTTCGCACGATTCAGCCTCTAATTCGCACATATCGGCTGTAATTCGACTCTGTACTATCTAGTTATGTTAAGTTATCCTATCTGAGCACAATTCGACACCACAATGAACAATTTTGCTCGTTTTGCACGAATTATGCTCATTTTCGCACGATTCAGCCACTAGTTCGCACATATCCGCTGTAATTCGACTCTGTACTATCTAGTTATGTTAAGTTATCCTATCTGAGCACAATTCAACACCACAATGAACAATTTTGCTCGTTTTGCACGAATTATGCTCATTTTCGCACGATTCAGCCTCTAATTCGCACATATCCGCTGTAATTCGACTCTGTACTATCTAGTTATGTTAAGTTATCCTATCTGAGCACAATTCAACACCACAATGAACAATTTTGCTCGTTTTGCACGAATTATGCTCATTTTCGCACGATTCAGCCTCTAATTCGCACATATCCGCTGTAATTCGACTCTGTACTATCTAGTCATGTTAAGTTATCGTAACTGAGCACAATTCAACACCACAATGAAGAATTTTGATCGTTTTGAACGAATTATGCTCATTTTCGCACGATTCTGCCTCTAATTCGCACATATCCGCTGTAATTCGTCTCTGTACTATCTAGTTATGTTAAGTTATCCTATCTGAGCACAATTCGACACCACAATGAACAATTTTGCTCGTTTTGAACGAATTATGCTCATTTTCGCACGATTCAGCCTCGAAATCGCACATATCCGCTGTAATTCGATTCTGTACTATCTAGTCATGTAAAGTTATCGTAACTGAGCACAATTCAACACCACAATGAACAATTTTGCTCGTTTTGCACGAATTATGCTCATTTTCGCACGATTCAGCCTCTAATTCGCACATATCCGCTGTAATTCGACTCTGTACTATCTAGTTATGTTAAGTTATCGTAACTGAGCACAATTCAACACCACAACGAACAATTTTGCTCGTTCTGCACGAATTATGCTCATTTTCGCACTATTCAGCCTCTAATTCGCACATATCCGCTGTAATTCGGCTCTGTACTATCTAGTTATGTTAAGTTATCCTATCTGAGCACAATTCGACACCACAATGAACAATTTTGCACGTTTTGCACGAATTATGCTCATTTTCGCACGATTCAGCCTCTAATTCGCACATATCCGCTGTAATTCGACTCTGTACTATCTAGTTATGTTAAGTTATCCTATCTGAGCACAATTCAACACCACAATGAACAATTTTGCTCGTTTTGAACGAATTATGCTCATTTTCGCACGATTCAGCCTCTAATTCGCACATATCCGCTGTAATTCGACTCTGTACTATCTAGTCATGTTAAGTTATCGTAACTGAGCACAATTCAACACCACAATGAACAATTTTGCTCGTTTTGAACGAATTATGCTCATTTTCGCACGATTCAGCCTCGAAATCGCACATATCCGCTGCAATTCGACTCTGTACTATCTAGTTATGTTAAGTTATCCTATCTGAGCACAATTCAACACCACAATGAACAATTTTGCTCGTTTTGCACGAATTATGCTCATTTTCGCACGATTCAGCCTCTAATTCGCACATATCCGCTGTAATTCGACTCTGTACTATCTAGTCATGTTAAGTTATCGTAACTGAGCACAATTCAACACCACAATGAAGAATTTTGATCGTTTTGAACGAATTATGCTCATTTTCGCACGATTCAGCCTCTAATTCGCACATATCCGCTGTAATTCGACTCTGTACTATCTAGTTATGTTAAGTTATCCTATCTGAGCACAATTCGACACCACAATGAACAATTCTGCACGTTTTGCACGAATTATGCTCATTTTCGCACGATTCAGCCTCTAACTCGCACATATCCGCTGTAATTCGACTCTGTACTATCTAGTTATGTTAAGTTATCGTAACTGAGCACAATTCAACACCACAACGAACAATTTTGCTCGTTCTGCACGAATTATGCTCATTTTCGCACTATTCAGCCTCTAATTCGCACATATCCGCTGTAATTCGACTCTGTACTATCTAGTTATGTTAAGTTATCCTATCTGAGCACAATTCAACACCACAATGAACAATTTTGCTCGTTTTGAACGAATTATGCTCATTTTCGCACGATTCAGCCTCTAATTCGCACATATCCGCTGCAATTCGACTCTGTACTATCTAGTTATGTTAAGTTATCCTATCTGAGCACAATTCAACACCACAATGAACAATTTTGCTCGTTTTGCACGAATTATGCTCATTTTCGCACGATTCAGCCTCTAATTCGCACATATCCGCTGTGATTCGACTCTGTCCCATCTAGATATGTTAGGTTATCGTAACTGAGCACAATTCGACACCACAATGAACAATTTTGCTCGTAATGAAAGAATAATGCTCATTTTCGCACGATTCAGCCTCTAATTCGCACATATCTTCTGTAATTCGACTCTGTACTATCTAGTTAGGTTAGGTTATGGTAACTGAGCACAATTCAACACCACAATGAACAATTTTGCTCGTTTTGCACGAATTATGCTCATTTTCGCACGATTCAGCCACTAGTTCGCACATATCCGCTGTAATTCGACTCTGTACTATCTAGTTATGTTAAGTTATCCTATCTGAGCACAATTCAACACCACAATGAACAATTTTGCTCGTTTTGAACGAATTATGCTCATTTTCGCACGATTCAGCCTCTAATTCGCACATATCCGCTGCAATTCGACTCTGTACTATCTAGTTATGTTAAGTTATCCTATCTGAGCACAATTCAACACCACAATGAACAATTTTGCTCGTTTTGCACGAATTATGCTCATTTTCGCACGATTCAGCCTCTAATTCGCACATATCCGCTGTGATTCGACTCTGTCCCATCTAGATATGTTAGGTTATCGTAACTGAGCACAATTCGACACCACAATGAACAATTTTGCTCGTAATGAAAGAATAATGCTCATTTTCGCACGATTCAGCCTCTAATTCGCACATATCTTCTGTAATTCGACTCTGTACTATCTAGTTAGGTTAGGTTATGGTAACTGAGCACAATTCAACACCACAATGAACAATTTTGCTCGTTTTGCACGAATTATGCTCATTTTCGCACGATTCAGCCACTAGTTCGCACATATCCGCTGTAATTCGACTCTGTACTATCTAGTTATGTTAAGTTATCCTATCTGAGCACAATTCAACACCACAATGAACAATTTTGCTCGTTTTGCACGAATTATGCTCATTTTCGCACGATTCAGCCTCTAATTCGCACATATCCGCTGTAATTCGACTCTGTACTATCTAGTTATGTTAAGTTATCCTATCTGAGCACAATTCAACACCACAATGAACAATTTTGCTCGTTTTGCACGAATTATGCTCATTTTCGCACGATTCAGCCTCTAATTCGCACATATCCGCTGTGATTCGACTCTGTCCCATCTAGATATGTTAGGTTATCGTAACTGAGCACAATTCGACACCACAATGAACAATTTTGCTCGTAATGAAAGAATAATGCTCATTTTCGCACGATTCAGCCTCTAATTCGCACATATCGGCTGTAATTCGACTCTGTACTATCTAGTTATGTTAAGTTATCCTATCTGAGCACAATTCGACACCACAATGAACAATTTTGCTCGTTTTGCACGAATTATGCTCATTTTCGCACGATTCAGCCACTAGTTCGCACATATCCGCTGTAATTCGACTCTGTACTATCTAGTTATGTTAAGTTATCCTATCTGAGCACAATTCAACACCACAATGAACAATTTTGCTCGTTTTGCACGAATTATGCTCATTTTCGCACGATTCAGCCTCTAATTCGCACATATCCGCTGTAATTCGACTCTGTACTATCTAGTTATGTTAAGTTATCCTATCTGAGCACAATTCAACACCACAATGAACAATTTTGCTCGTTTTGCACGAATTATGCTCATTTTCGCACGATTCAGCCTCTAATTCGCACATATCCGCTGTAATTCGACTCTGTACTATCTAGTCATGTTAAGTTATCGTAACTGAGCACAATTCAACACCACAATGAAGAATTTTGATCGTTTTGAACGAATTATGCTCATTTTCGCACGATTCTGCCTCTAATTCGCACATATCCGCTGTAATTCGTCTCTGTACTATCTAGTTATGTTAAGTTATCCTATCTGAGCACAATTCGACACCACAATGAACAATTTTGCTCGTTTTGAACGAATTATGCTCATTTTCGCACGATTCAGCCTCGAAATCGCACATATCCGCTGTAATTCGATTCTGTACTATCTAGTCATGTAAAGTTATCGTAACTGAGCACAATTCAACACCACAATGAACAATTTTGCTCGTTTTGCACGAATTATGCTCATTTTCGCACGATTCAGCCTCTAATTCGCACATATCCGCTGTAATTCGACTCTGTACTATCTAGTTATGTTAAGTTATCGTAACTGAGCACAATTCAACACCACAACGAACAATTTTGCTCGTTCTGCACGAATTATGCTCATTTTCGCACTATTCAGCCTCTAATTCGCACATATCCGCTGTAATTCGGCTCTGTACTATCTAGTTATGTTAAGTTATCCTATCTGAGCACAATTCGACACCACAATGAACAATTTTGCACGTTTTGCACGAATTATGCTCATTTTCGCACGATTCAGCCTCTAATTCGCACATATCCGCTGTAATTCGACTCTGTACTATCTAGTTATGTTAAGTTATCCTATCTGAGCACAATTCAACACCACAATGAACAATTTTGCTCGTTTTGAACGAATTATGCTCATTTTCGCACGATTCAGCCTCTAATTCGCACATATCCGCTGTAATTCGACTCTGTACTATCTAGTCATGTTAAGTTATCGTAACTGAGCACAATTCAACACCACAATGAACAATTTTGCTCGTTTTGAACGAATTATGCTCATTTTCGCACGATTCAGCCTCGAAATCGCACATATCCGCTGCAATTCGACTCTGTACTATCTAGTTATGTTAAGTTATCCTATCTGAGCACAATTCAACACCACAATGAACAATTTTGCTCGTTTTGCACGAATTATGCTCATTTTCGCACGATTCAGCCTCTAATTCGCACATATCCGCTGTAATTCGACTCTGTACTATCTAGTCATGTTAAGTTATCGTAACTGAGCACAATTCAACACCACAATGAAGAATTTTGATCGTTTTGAACGAATTATGCTCATTTTCGCACGATTCAGCCTCTAATTCGCACATATCCGCTGTAATTCGACTCTGTACTATCTAGTTATGTTAAGTTATCCTATCTGAGCACAATTCGACACCACAATGAACAATTCTGCACGTTTTGCACGAATTATGCTCATTTTCGCACGATTCAGCCTCTAACTCGCACATATCCGCTGTAATTCGACTCTGTACTATCTAGTTATGTTAAGTTATCGTAACTGAGCACAATTCAACACCACAACGAACAATTTTGCTCGTTCTGCACGAATTATGCTCATTTTCGCACTATTCAGCCTCTAATTCGCACATATCCGCTGTAATTCGACTCTGTACTATCTAGTTATGTTAAGTTATCCTATCTGAGCACAATTCAACACCACAATGAACAATTTTGCTCGTTTTGAACGAATTATGCTCATTTTCGCACGATTCAGCCTCTAATTCGCACATATCCGCTGCAATTCGACTCTGTACTATCTAGTTATGTTAAGTTATCCTATCTGAGCACAATTCAACACCACAATGAACAATTTTGCTCGTTTTGCACGAATTATGCTCATTTTCGCACGATTCAGCCTCTAATTCGCACATATCCGCTGTGATTCGACTCTGTCCCATCTAGATATGTTAGGTTATCGTAACTGAGCACAATTCGACACCACAATGAACAATTTTGCTCGTAATGAAAGAATAATGCTCATTTTCGCACGATTCAGCCTCTAATTCGCACATATCTTCTGTAATTCGACTCTGTACTATCTAGTTAGGTTAGGTTATGGTAACTGAGCACAATTCAACACCACAATGAACAATTTTGCTCGTTTTGAACGAATTATGCTCATTTTCGCACGATTCAGCCTCTAATTCGCACATATCTTCTGTAATTCGACTCTGTACTATCTAGTTATGTTAGGTTATGGTAACTGAGGACAATTCAACACCACAATGAACAATTTTGCTCGTTTTGAACGAATTATGCTCATTTTCGCACGATTCAGCCTCTAATTCGCACATATCCGCAGTAATTCGACTCTGTACTATCTAGTCATGTTAAGTTATCGTAACTGAGCACAATTCAACACCACAATGAACAATTTTGCTCGTTTTGAACGAATTGTGCTCATTTTCGCACTATTCAGCCTCTAATTCGCACATATCCGCTGTAATTCGACTCTGTACTATCTAGTTATGTTAAGTTATCGTAACTGAGCACAATTCAACACCACAATGAACAATTTTGCTCGTTTTGGACGAATTATGCTCATTTTCGCACGATTCAGCCTCTAATTCGCACATATCCGCTGTAATTTGACTCTGTACTATCTAGTCATGTTAAGTTATCGTAACTGAGCACAATTCAACACCACAATGAACAATTTTGCTCGTTTTGAACGAATTATGCTCATTTTCGCACGATTCAGCCTCTAACTCGCACATATCCGCTGTAATTCGACTCTGTACTATCTAGTTATGTTAAGTTATCCTATCTGAGCACAATTCATCACCACAACGGACAATTTTGCTCGTTTTGCACGAATTATGCTCATTTTCGCACGATTCAGCCTCTAATTCGCACATATCCGCTGCAATTCGACTCTGTACTATCTAGTTATGTTAAGTTATCCTATCTGAGCACAATTCAACACCACAATGAACAATTTTGCTCGTTTTGCACGAATTTTGCTCGTTTTGAACGAATTTTGCTCATTTTCGAACGATTCAGCCTCTAATTCGCACATATCCGCTGTAATTCGACTCCGTACTATCTAGTCACGTTAAGTTATCGTAACTGAGCACAATTCAACACCACAATGAACAATTTTGCTCGTTTTGAACGAATTATGCTCATTTTCGCACGATTCAGCCTCTAATTCGCACATATCCGCTGCAATTCGACTCTGTACTATGTAGTTATGTTAAGTTATCCTATCTGAGCACAATGCAACACCACAATGAACAATTTTGCTCGTTTTGCACGAATTATGCTCGTTTTGAACGAATTTCTCTCATTTTCGAATGATTCCGCCTCTAATTCGCACATATCCGCTGTAATTCGCCTCTGTACTATCTAGTTATGTTAAGTTATCCTATCTGAGCACAATTCAACACCACAATGAACAATTTTGCTCGTTTTGCACGAATTATGCTCATTTTCGCACGATTCAGCCTCTAATTCGCACATATCTGCTGTAATTTGACTCTGTACTATCTAGTCATGTTAAGTTATCGTAACTGAGCACAATTCAACACCACAATGAACAATTTTGCTCGTTTTGAACGAATTATGCTCTCTTTCGCACGATTCAGCCTCTAATTCGCACATATCCGCTGTAATTCGACTCTGTACTATCTAGTTATGTTAAGTTATCCTATCTGAGCACAATTCAACACCGCAATGAACAATTTTGCTCGTTTTGCACGAATTTTGCTCGTTTTGAACGATTCAGCCTCTAATTCGCACATATCCGCTGCAATTCGACTCTGTACTATGTAGTTATGTTAAGTTATCCTATCTGAGCACAATGCAACACCACAATGAACAATTTTGCTCGTTTTGCACGAATTATGCTCGTTTTGAACGAATTTCTCTCATTTTCGAACGATTCCGCCTCTAATTCGCACATATCCGCTGTAATTCGCCTCTGTACTATCTAGTTATGTTAAGTTATCCTATCTGAGCACAATTCAACACCACAAGGAACAATTTTGCTCGTTCTGCACGAATTATGCTCATTTTCGCACGATTCAGCCTCTAATTCGCACATATCCGCTGCAATTCGACTCTGTACTATGTAATTATGTTAAGTTATCCTATCTGAGCACAATGCAACACCACAATGAACAATTTTGCTCGTTTTGCACGAATTATGCTCGTTTTGAACGAATTTCTCTCATTTTCGAATGATTCCGCCTCTAATTCGCACATATCCGCTGTAATTCGCCTCTGTACTATCTAGTTATGTTAAGTTATCCTATCTGAGCACAATTCAACACCACAATGAACAATTTTGCTCGTTTTGCACGAATTATGCTCATTTTCGCACGATTCAGCCTCTAATTCGCACATATCCGCTGTGATTCGACTCTGTCCCATCTAGATATGTTAAGTTATCGTAACTGAGCACAATTCGACACCACAATGAACAATTTTGCTCGTAATGAAAGAATAATGCTCATTTTCGCACGATTCAGCCTCTAATTCGCACATATCTTCTGTAATTCGACTCTGTACTATCTAGTTATGTTAGGTTATGGTAACTGAGCACAATTCAACACCACAATGAACAATTTTGCTCGTTTTGAACGAATTATGCTCATTTTCGCACGATTCAGCCTCTAATTCGCACATATCTTCTGTAATTCGACTCTGTACTATCTAGTTATGTTAGGTTATGGTAACTGAGGACAATTCAACACCACAATGAACAATTTTGCTCGTTTTGAACGAATTATGCTCATTTTCGCACGATTCAGCCTCTAATTCGCACATATCCGCAGTAATTCGACTCTGTACTATCTAGTCATGTTAAGTTATCGTAACTGAGCACAATTCAACACCACAATGAACAATTTTGCTCGTTTTGAACGAATTATGCTCTCTTTCGCACGATTCAGCCTCTAATTCGCACATATCCGCTGTAATTCGACTCTGTACTATCTAGTTATGTTAAGTTATCCTATCTGAGCACAATTCAACACCACAATGAACAATTTTGCTCGTTTTGCACGAATTTTGCTCGTTTTGAACGAATTTTGCTCATTTTCGAACGATTCAGCCTCTAATTCGCACATATCCGCTGTAATTCGACTCCGTACTATCTAGTCACGTTAAGTTATCGTAACTGAGCACAATTCAACACCACAAAGAACAATTTTGCTCGTTTTGAACGAATTATGCTCACTTTCGCACGATTCAGCCTCTAATTCGCACATATCCGCTGTAATTCGAATCTGTACTATCTAGTCATGGTAAGTTATCGTATCTGAGCACAATTCAACACCGCAACGAACAATTTTGCTCGTTCTGCACGAATTATGCTCATTTTCGCACTATTCAGCCTCTAATTCGCACATATCCGCTGCAATTCGACTCTGTACTATCTAGTTATGTTAAGTTATCCTATCTGAGCACAATTCAACATCACAATGAACAAATTTGCTCGTTTTGCACGAATTATGCTCACTTTCGCACGATTCAGCCTCTAATTCGCACATATCCGCTGTAATTTGACTCTGTACTATCTAGTCATGTTAAGTTATCGTAACTGAGCACAATTCAACACCACAATGAACAATTTTGCTCGTTTTGAACGAATTATGCTCATTTTCGCACGATTCAGCCTCTAATTCGCACATATCCGCTGTAATTCGACTCTGTACTATCTAGTTATGTTAGGTTATCCTATCTGAGCACAATTCATCACCACAACGGACAATTTTGCTCGTTTTGCACGAATTATGCTCATTTTCGCACGATTCAGCCTCTAATTCGCACATATCCGCTGCAATTCGACTCTGTACTATCTAGTTATGTTAAGTTATCCTATCTGAGCACAATTCAACACCACAATGAACAATTTTGCTCGTTTTGCACGAATTTTGCTCGTTTTGAACGAATTTTGCTCATTTTCGAACGATTCAGCCTCTAATTCGCACATATCCGCTGTAATTCGACTCCGTACTATCTAGTCACGTTAAGTTATCGTAACTGAGCACAATTCAACACCACAATGAACAATTTTGGTCGTTTTGAACGAATTATGCTCACTTTCGCACGATTCAGCCTCTAATTCGCACATATCCGCTGTACTTCGACTCTGTACTGTCTAGTTATGTTAAGTTATCCCATCTGAGCACAATTCAACACCGCAACGAACAATTTTGCTCGTTCTGCACGAATTATGCTCATTTTCGCACGATTCAGCCTCTAATTCGCACATATCCGCTGCAATTCGACTCTGTTCTATCTAGTTATGTTAAGTTATCCTATCTGAGCACAATTCAACACCACAATGAACAATTTTGCTCGTCTTGCACGAATTTTGCTCGTTTTGAACGAATTTTGCTCATTTTCGAACGATTCAGCCTCTAATTCGCACATATCCGCTGTAATTCGACTCTGTACTATCCAGTTATGTTAAGTTATCCTATCTGAGCACAATTCAACACCACAATGAACAATTTTGATCGTTTTTAACGAATTATGCTCATTTTCGCACGATTCAGCATCTAATTCGCACATATCCGCTGTAATTCGACTCTGTACTATCTAGTCATGTTAAGTTATCGTAACTGAGCACAATTCAACACCACAATGAACAATTTTGCTCGTTTTGAACGAATTATGCTCATTTTCGCACGATTCAGCCTCTAGTTCGCACATATACGCTGTAATTCGACTCTGTACTATCTAGTTATGTTAGGTTATGGTAACTGAGCACAATTCAACACCACAATGAACGATTTTGCTCGTTTTGAACGAATTATGCTCATTTTCGCACGATTCAGCCTCTAATTCGCACATATCCGCTGTAATTCGACTCTGTACTATCTAGTCATGTTAAGTTATCGTAACTAAACACAATTCAACACCACAATGAACAATTTTGATCGTTTTGAACGAATTATGCTCATTTTCGCACGATTCAGCCTCTAGTTCGCACACATCCGCTGTAATTCGACTCTGTACTATCTAGTTATGTTAAGTTATCCTATCTGAGCACAATTCAACACCACAATGAACAATTTTGCTCGTTTTGCACGAATTTTGCTCGTTTTGAACGAATTTTGCTCATTTTCGAACGATTCAGCCTCTAATTCGCACATATCCGCTGTAATTCGACTCTGTACTATCTAGTTATGTTAAGTTATCCTATCTGAGCACAATTCAACACCACAATGAACAATTTTGCTCGTTCTGCACGAATTATGCTCATTTTCGCACGATTCAGCCTCTAATTCGCACATATCCGCTGTAATTCGACCCTGTACTATCTAGTTATGTTAAGTTATCCTATCTGAGCACAATTCAACACCACAATGAACAATTTTGCTCGTTTTGAACGAATTATGCTCATTTTCGCACGATTCAGCATCTAATTCGCACATATCCGCTGTAATTCGACTCTGTACTATCTAGTCATGTTAAGTTATCGTAACTGAGCAGAATTCAACACCACAATGAACAATTTTGATCGTTCTGAACGAATTATGCTCATTTTCGCACGATTCAGCCTCTAATTCGCACATATCCGCTGTAATTCGACTCTGTACTATCTAGTCATGTTAAGTTATCGTAACTGAGCACAATTCAACACCACAATGAACAATTTTGCTCGTTTTGAACGAATTATGCTCATTTTCGCACGATTCAGCCTCTAATTCGCACATATCTTCTGTAATTCGACTCTGTACTATCTAGTTATGTTAGGTTATGGTAACTGAGGACAATTCAACACCACAATGAACAATTTTGCTCGTTTTGAACGAATTATGCTCATTTTCGCACGATTCAGCCTCTAATTCGCACATATCCGCAGTAATTCGACTCTGTACTATCTAGTCATGTTAAGTTATCGTAACTGAGCACAATTCAACACCACAATGAACAATTTTGCTCGTTTTGAACGAATTATGCTCTCTTTCGCACGATTCAGCCTCTAATTCGCACATATCCGCTGTAATTCGACTCTGTACTATCTAGTTATGTTAAGTTATCCTATCTGAGCACAATTCAACACCACAATGAACAATTTTGCTCGTTTTGCACGAATTTTGCTCGTTTTGAACGAATTTTGCTCATTTTCGAACGATTCAGCCTCTAATTCGCACATATCCGCTGTAATTCGACTCCGTACTATCTAGTCACGTTAAGTTATCGTAACTGAGCACAATTCAACACCACAAAGAACAATTTTGCTCGTTTTGAACGAATTATGCTCACTTTCGCACGATTCAGCCTCTAATTCGCACATATCCGCTGTAATTCGACTCTGTACTATCTAGTTATGTTAAGTTATACTATCTGAGCACAATTCGACACCACAATGAACAATTTTGCTCGTTTTGCACGAATTATGCTCATTTTCGCACGATTCAGCCTCTAATTCGCACATATCCGCTGTAATTCGACTCTGTACTATCTAGTTATGTTAAGTTATCCTATCTGAGCACAATTCAACACCACAATGAACGATTTTGCTCGTTTTGAACGAATTATGCTCATTTTCGCATGATTCAGCCTCTAATTCGCACATATCCGCTGTAATTCGAATCTGTACTATCTAGTCATGGTAAGTTATCGTATCTGAGCACAATTCAACACCGCAACGAACAATTTTGCTCGTTCTGCACGAATTATGCTCATTTTCGCACTATTCAGCCTCTAATTCGCACATATCCGCTGCAATTCGACTCTGTTCTATCTAGTTATGTTAAGTTATCCTATCTGAGCACAATTCAACACCACAATGAACAATTTTGCTCGTTTTGCACGAATTTTGCTCGTTTTGAACGAATTTTGCTCATTTTCGAACGATTCAGCCGCTAATTCGCACATATCCGCTGTAATTTGCCTCTGTACTATCTAGTTATGTTAAGTTATCCTATCTGAGCACAATTCAACACCACAATGAACAATTTTGCACGTTTTGCACGAATTATGCTCATTTTCGCACGATTCAGCCTCTAATTCGCACATATCCGCTGTAATTCGACTCTGTACTATCTAGTTATGTTAAGTTATCCTATCTGAGCACAATTCAACACCACAATGAACAATTTTGATCGTTTTTAACGAATTATGCTCATTTTCGCACGATTCAGCATCTAATTCGCACATATCCGCTGTAATTCGACTCTGTACTATCTAGTCATGTTAAGTTATCGTAACTGAGCACAATTCAACACCACAATGAACAATTTTGCTCGTTTTGAACGAATTATGCTCATTTTCGCACGATTCAGCCTCTAGTTCGCACATATACGCTGTAATTCGACTCTGTACTATCTAGTTATGTTAGGTTATGGTAACTGAGCACAATTCAACACCACAATGAACGATTTTGCTCGTTTTGAACGAATTATGCTCATTTTCGCACGATTCAGCCTCTAATTCGCACATATCCGCTGTAATTCGACTCTGTACTATCTAGTCATGTTAAGTTATCGTAACTAAACACAATTCAACACCACAATGAACAATTTTGATCGTTTTGAACGAATTATGCTCATTTTCGCACGATTCAGCCTCTAGTTCGCACACATCCGCTGTAATTCGACTCTGTACTATCTAGTTATGTTAAGTTATCCTATCTGAGCACAATTCAACACCACAATGAACAATTTTGCTCGTTTTGCACGAATTTTGCTCGTTTTGAACGAATTTTGCTCATTTTCGAACGATTCAGCCTCTAATTCGCACATATCCGCTGTAATTCGACTCTGTACTATCTAGTTATGTTAAGTTATCCTATCTGAGCACAATTCAACACCACAATGAACAATTTTGCTCGTTCTGCACGAATTATGCTCATTTTCGCACGATTCAGCCTCTAATTCGCACATATCCGCTGTAATTCGACTCTGTACTATCTAGTTATGTTAAGTTATCCTATCTGAGCACAATTCAACACCACAATGAACAATTTTGCTCGTTTTGAACGAATTATGCTCATTTTCGCACGATTCAGCCTCTAATTCGCACATATCCGCTGTAATTCGACTCTGTACTATCTAGTCATGTTAAGTTATCGTAACTGAGCACAATTCAACACCACAATGAACAATTTTGATCGTTCTGAACGAATTATGCTCATTTTCGCACGATTCAGCCTCTAATTCGCACATATCCGCTGTAATTCGACTCTGTACTATCTAGTCATGTTAAGTTATCGTAACTGAGCACAATTCAACACCACAATGAACAATTTTGATCGTTTTGAACGAGTTATGCTCATTTTCGCACGATTCAGCCTCTAATTCGCACATATCCGCTGTAATTCGACTCTGTACTATCTAGTCATGTTAAGTTATCGTAACTGAGCACAATTCAACACCACAATGAACAATTTTGCTCGATTTGAACGAATTATGCTCATTTTCGCACGATTCAGCCTCTAATTCGCACATATCCGCTGTAATTCGACTCTGTACTATCTAGTCATGTTAAGTTATCGTAACTGAGCACAATTCAACACCACAATGAACAATTTTGCTCGTTTTGCACGAATTATGCTCATTTTCGCACGATTCAGCCACTAGTTCGCACATATCCGCTGTAATTCGACTCTGTACTAGCTAGTTATGTTAAGTTATCCTATCTGAGCACAATTCGACACCACAATGAACAATTTTGCACGTTTTGCACGAATTATGCTCATTTTCGCACGATTCAGCCTCTAATTCGCACATATCCGCTGTAATTCGACTCTGTACTATCTAGTTATGTTAAGTTATCGTAACTGAGCACAATTCAACACCACAATGAACAATTTTGCTCGTTTTGAACGAATTATGCTCATTTTCGCACGATTCAGCCTCTAGTTCGCACATATACGCTGTAATTCGACTCTGTACTATCTAGTTATGTTAGGTTATGGTAACTGAGCACAATTCAACACCACAATGAACGATTTTGCTCGTTTTGAACGAATTATGCTCATTTTCGCACGATTCAGCCTCTAATTCGCACATATCCGCTGTAATTCGACTCTGTACTATCTAGTCATGTTAAGTTATCGTAACTGAGCACAATTCAACACCACAATGAACAATTTTGATCGTTTTGAACGAATTATGCTCATTTTCGCACGATTCAGCCTCTAATTCGCACATATCGGCTGTAATTCGACTCTGTACTATCTAGTTATGTTAAGTTATCCTATCTGAGCACAATTCGACACCACAATGAACAATTTTGCTCGTTTTGCACGAATTATGCTCATTTTCGCACGATTCAGCCACTAGTTCGCACATATCCGCTGTAATTCGACTCTGTACTATCTAGTTATGTTAAGTTATCCTATCTGAGCACAATTCAACACCACAATGAACAATTTTGCTCGTTTTGCACGAATTATGCTCATTTTCGCACGATTCAGCCTCTAATTCGCACATATCCGCTGTAATTCGACTCTGTACTATCTAGTTATGTTAAGTTATCCTATCTGAGCACAATTCAACACCACAATGAACAATTTTGCTCGTTTTGCACGAATTATGCTCATTTTCGCACGATTCAGCCTCTAATTCGCACATATCCGCTGTAATTCGACTCTGTACTATCTAGTCATGTTAAGTTATCGTAACTGAGCACAATTCAACACCACAATGAAGAATTTTGATCGTTTTGAACGAATTATGCTCATTTTCGCACGATTCTGCCTCTAATTCGCACATATCCGCTGTAATTCGACTCTGTACTATCTAGTTATGTTAAGTTATCCTATCTGAGCACAATTCGACACCACAATGAACAATTTTGCACGTTTTGCACGAATTATGCTCATTTTCGCACGATTCAGCCTCTAATTCGCACATATCCGCTGTAATTCGACTCTGTACTATCTAGTTATGTTAAGTTATCCTATCTGAGCACAATTCAACACCACAATGAACAATTTTGCTCGTTTCGAACGAATTATGCTCATTTTCGCACGATTCAGCCTCTAATTCGCACATATCCGCTGTAATTCGACTCTGTACTATCTAGTCATGTTAAGTTATCGTAACTGAGCACAATTCAACACCACAATTAACAATTTTGCTCGTTTTGAACGAATTATGCTCATTCTCGCACGATTCAGCCTCGAAATCGCACATATCCGCTGTAATTCGATTCTGTACTATCTAGTCATGTAAAGTTATCGTAACTGAGCACAATTCAACACCACAATGAACAATTTTGCTCGTTTTGCACGAATTATGCTCATTTTCGCACGATTCAGCCTCTAATTCGCACATATCCGCTGTAATTCGACTCTGTACTATCTAGTCATGTTAAGTTATCGTAACTGAGCACAATTCAACACCACAATGAAGAATTTTGATCGTTTTGAACGAATTATGCTCATTTTCGCACGATTCAGCCTCTAATTCGCACATATCCGCTGTAATTCGACTCTGTACTCTCTAGTTATGTTAAGTTATCCTATCTGAGCACAATTCAACACCACAATGAACAATTTTGCTCGTTTTGAACGAATTATGCTCATTTTCGCACGATTCAGCCTCTAATTCGCACATATCCGCTGTAATTCGACTCTGTACTATCTAGTTATGTTAAGTTATCCTATCTGAGCACAATTCGACACCACAATGAACAATTTTGCACGTTTTGCACGAATTATGCTCATTTTCGCACGATTCAGCCTCTAATTCGCACATATCCGCTGTAATTCGACTCTGTACTATCTAGTTATGTTAAGTTATCCTATCTGAGCACAATTCAACACCACAATGAACAATTTTGCTCGTTTTGAACGAATTATGCTCATTTTCGCACGATTCAGCCTCTAATTCGCACATATCCGCTGTAATTCGACTCTGTACTATCTAGTCATGTTAAGTTATCGTAACTGAGCACAATTCAACACCACAATGAAGAATTTTGATCGTTTTGAACGAATTATGCTCATTTTCGCACGATTCAGCCTCTAATTCGCACATATCCGCTGTAATTCGACTCTGTACTATCTAGTCATGTTAAGTTATCGTAACTGAGCACAATTCAACACCACAATGAACAATTTTGCTCGTTTTGAACGAATTATGCTCATTCTCGCACGATTCAGCCTCGAAATCGCACATATCCGCTGTAATTCGATTCTGTACTATCTAGTCATGTAAAGTTATCGTAACTGAGCACAATTCAACACCACAATGAACAATTTTGCTCGTTTTGTACGAATTATGCTCATTTTCGCACGATTCAGCCTCTAATTCGCACATATCCGCTGTAATTCGACTCTGTACTATCTAGTCATGTTAAGTTATCGTAACTGAGCACAATTCAACACCACAATGAAGAATTTTGATCGTTTTGAACGAATTATGCTCATTTTCGCACGATTCAGCCTCTAATTCGCACATATCCGCTGTAATTCGACTCTGTACTCTCTAGTTATGTTAAGTTATCCTATCTGAGCACAATTCAGCACCACAATGAACAATTTTGCTCGTTTTGAACGAATTATGCTCATTTTCGCACGATTCAGCCTCTAATTCGCACATATCCGCTGTAATTCGACTCTGTACTATCTAGTCATGTTAAGTTATCGTAACTGAGCACAATTCAACACCACAATGAAGAATTTTGATCGTTTTGAACGAATTATGCTCATTTTCGCACGATTCAGCCTCTAATTCGCACATATCCGCTGTAATTCGACTCTGTACTCTCTAGTTATGTTAAGTTATCCTATCTGAGCACAATTCAACACCACAATGAACAATTTTGCTCGTTTTGAACGAATTATGCTCATTTTCGCACGATTCAGCCTCTAATTCGCACATATCCGCTGTAATTCGACTCTGTACTATCTAGTTATGTTAAGTTATCCTATCTGAGCACAATTCGACACCACAATGAACAATTTTGCACGTTTTGCACGAATTATGCTCATTTTCGCACGATTCAGCCTCTAATTCGCACATATCCGCTGTAATTCGACTCTGTACTATCTAGTTATGTTAGGTTATGGTAACTGAGCACAATTCAACACCACAATGAACGATTTTGCTCGTTTTGAACGAATTATGCTCATTTTCGCACGATTCAGCCTCTAATTCGCACATATCCGCTGTAATTCGACTCTGTACTATCTAGTCATGTTAAGTTATCGTAACTGAGCACAATTCAACACCACAATGAACAATTTTGATCGTTTTGAACGAATTATGCTCATTTTCGCACGATTCAGCCTCTAATTCGCACATATCGGCTGTAATTCGACTCTGTACTATCTAGTTATGTTAAGTTATCCTATCCGAGCACAATTCGACACCACAATGAACAATTTTGCTCGTTTTGCACGAATTATGCTCATTTTCGCACGATTCAGCCACTAGTTCGCACATATCCGCTGTAATTCGACTCTGTACTATCTAGTTATGTTAAGTTATCCTATCTGAGCACAATTCAACACCACAATGAACAATTTTGCTCGTTTTGCACGAATTATGCTCATTTTCGCACGATTCAGCCTCTAATTCGCACATATCCGCTGTAATTCGACTCTGTACTATCTAGTTATGTTAAGTTATCCTATCTGAGCACAATTCAACACCACAATGAACAATTTTGCTCGTTTTGCACGAATTTTGCTCGTTTTGAACGAATTTTGCTCATTTTCGAACGATTCAGCCTCTAATTCGCACATACCCGCTGTAATTCGACTCTGTACTATCTAGTTATGTTAAGTTATCGTAACTGAGCACAATTCAACCCCACAATGAACAATTTTGCTCGTTTTGCACGAATTTTGCTCGTTTTGAACGAATTCTGCTCATTTTCGCACGATTCAGCCTCTAATTCGCACATATCCGCTGTAATTCGACTCTGTACTATCTAGTCATGTTAAGTTATCGTAACTGAGCACAATTCAACACCACAATGAACAATTATGATCGTTTTGAACGAATTATGCTCATTTTCGCACGATTCAGCCTCTAATTCGCACATATCCGCTGTAATTCGACTCTGTACTATCTAGTCACGTTAAGTTACCGTAACTGAGCACAATACAACACCACAATGAACAATTTTGATGGTTTTGAACGAATTATGCTCATTTTCGCACGATTCTGCCTCTAATTCGCACATATCCGCTGTAATTCGACTCTGTACTATCTAGTTATGTTAAGTTATCCTATCTGAGCACAATTCGACACCACAATGAACAATTTTGCACGTTTTGCACGAATTATGCTCATTTTCGCACGATTCAGCCTCTAATTCGCACATATCCGCTGTAATTCGACTCTGTACTATCTAGTTATGTTAAGTTATCCTATCTGAGCACAATTCGACACCACAATGAACAATTTTGCACGTTTTGCACGAATTATGCTCATTTTCGCACGATTCAGCCTCTAATTCGCACATATCCGCTGTAATTCGACTCTGTACTATCTAGTTATGTTAAGTTATCCTATCTGAGCACAATTCAACACCACAATGAACAATTTTGCTCGTTTCGAACGAATTATGCTCATTTTCGCACGATTCAGCCTCTAATTCGCACATATCCGCTGTAATTCGACTCTGTACTATCTAGTCATGTTAAGTTATCGTAACTGAGCACAATTCAACACCACAATGAACAATTTTGCTCGTTTTGAACGATTTATGCTCATTCTCGCACGATTCAGCCTCGAAATCGCACATATCCGCTGTAATTCGATTCTGTACTATCTAGTCATGTAAAGTTATCGTAACTGAGCACAATTCAACACCACAATGAACAATTTTGCTCGTTTTGCACGAATTATGCTCATTTTCGCACGATTCAGCCTCTAATTCGCACATATCCGCTGTAATTCGACTCTGTACTATCTAGTCATGTTAAGTTATCGTAACTGAGCACAATTCAACACCACAATGAAGAATTTTGATCGTTTTGAACGAATTATGCTCATTTTCGCACGATTCAGCCTCTAATTCGCACATATCCGCTGTAATTCGACTCTGTACTATCTAGTTATGTTAAGTTATCCTATCTGAGCACAATTCGACACCACAATGAACAATTTTGCACGTTTTGCACGAATTATGCTCATTTTCGCACGATTCAGCCTCTAATTCGCACATATCCGCTGTAATTCGACTCTGTACTATCTAGTTATGTTAAGTTATCCTATCTGAGCACAATTCGACACCACAATGAACAATTTTGCACGTTTTGCACGAATTATGCTCATTTTCGCACGATTCAGCCTCTAATTCGCACATATCCGCTGTAATTCGACTCTGTACTATCTAGTTATGTTAAGTTATCCTATCTGAGCACAATTCAACACCACAACGAACAATTTTGCTCGTTTTGAACGAATTATGCTCATTTTCGCACTATTCAGCCTCTAATTCGCACATATCCGCTGTAATTCGACTCTGTACTATCTAGTCATGTTAAGTTATCGTAACTGAGCACAATTCAACACCACAATGAAGAATTTTGATCGTTTTGAACGAATTATGCTCATTTTCGCACGATTCAGCCTCTAATTCGCACATATCCGCTGTAATTCGACTCTGTACTATCTAGTTATGTTAAGTTATTATATCTGAGCACAATTCGACACCACAATGAACAATTTTGCACGTTTTGCACGAATTATGCTCATTTTCGCACGATTCAGCCTCTAATTCGCACATATCCGCTGTAATTCGACTCTGTACTATCTAGTTATGTTAAGTTATCGTAACTGAGCACAATTCAACACCACAATGAACAATTTTGCTCGTTTTGAACGAATTATGCTCATTTTCGCACGATTCAGCCTCTAGTTCGCACATATACGCTGTAATTCGACTCTGTACTATCTAGTTATGTTAAGTTATCCTATCTGAGCACAATTCAACACCACAATGAACAATTTTGCTCGTTTTGCACGAATTATGCTCATTTTCGCACGATTCAGCCTCTAATTCGCACATATCCGCTGTAATTCGACTCTGTACTATCTAGTCATGTTAAGTTATCGTAACTGAGCACAATTCAACACCACAATGAACAATTTTGATCGTTTTGAACGAATTATGCTCATTTTCGCACGATTCAGCCTCTAATTCGCACATATCCGCTGTAATTCGACCCTGTACTATCTAGTTATGTTAAGTTATCGTAACTGAGCACAATTCAACACCACAATGAACAATTTTGCTCGTTTTGAACGAATTATGCTCATTTTCGCACGATTCAGCCTCTAGTTCGCACATATACGCTGTAATTCGACTCTGTACTATCTAGTTATGTTAGGTTATGGTAACTGAGCACAATTCAACACCACAATGAACGATTTTGATCGTTTTGAACGAATTATGCTCATTTTCGCACGATTCAGCCTCTAATTCGCACATATCCGCTGTAATTCGACTCTGTACTATCTAGTCATGTTAAGTTATCGTAACTGAGCACAATTCAACACCACAATGAACAATTTTGCTCGTTTTGAACGAATTATGCTCATTTTCGCACGATTCAGCCTCGAATTCGCACATATCCGCTGTAATTCGATTCTGTACTATCTAGTTATGTTAAGTTATCCTATCTGAGCACAATTCGACACCACAATGAACAATTTTGCATGTTTTGCACGAATTATGCTCATTTTCGCACGATTCAGCCTCTAATTCGCACATATCCGCTGTAATTCGACTCTGTACTATCTAGTTATGTTAAGTTATCCTATCTGAGCACAATTCAACACCACAATGAACAATTTTGCTCGTTTTGCACGAATTTTGCTCGTTTTGAACGAATTTTGCTCATTTTCGAACGATTCAGCCTCTAATTCGCACATATCCGCTGTAATTCGACTCTGTACTATCTAGTTATGTTAGGTTATCGTAACTGAGCACAATTCAACACCACAATGAACAATTTTGCTCGTTTTGAACGAATTATGCTCATTTTCGCACGATTCAGCCTCTAGTTCGCACATATCCGCTGTAATTCGACTCTGTACTATCTAGTTATGTTAAGTTATCCTATCTGAGCACAATTCAACACCACAATGAACAATTTGGTTAAGTTCAAGAAAATGGGGTACCCTCCGATTTAACTGATTTATATATCAAAAGAAAGCCCTTGACTTGGCGATTTCAACGGTGGTCATCCCACCCCTTAACTCCCACCCCTCTGCCCCCTAGAAGCCAAAAACTGAAACGTTCCAAAAAGTGATTTTTCCACATATCTCAGCGAGTTTATCATTTCTATCCCTTTTTTTTTATACGTTAGGTGAATCTAACCGTAAAAAACCGAACCTAACCTAACCTACCTAACCGACCTAACCTAACCTAACCTACCTAACCTACCTAACCTACCTAACCTACCTAACCTACCTAACCTAACCTACCTAACCTAACCTACCTAACCCAACCTACCTAACCTAACCTACCTAACCTAACCTACCTAACCTAACCTAACCTAATATAATTGAAAGTTTATATTGCACGTTTTCGACGCTTTGGCTCGATTGGCAGGTTCGGCTGCGGTGGGGCGCAGACCAAGCATTCACACTCACCAGGCAAGAAATATAAATACAGTTCAAAATCTAAACGTATTGGCGGGGGAGGGTCTACACCCCTCCCCCTGCACCCCCGACCCAAACGAATAACCTAACCAAATCTGATTATAAAAAAAAAAGGGATGGAAATAATAAACTCGCTGAGATATGGGGAAAAATCACTTTTTGAACCGTGTCAGTTTTTGGCTTCTAGGGGGCAGAGGGGTGGGAGTTAAGGGGTGGGATGACCACCGTTAAAATCGCCAAGTCAAGGGCTTTCTTTTGATATATAAATCAGTTAAATCGGAGGGTACCCCATTTTCTAGAACCCAACCAACAATTTTGCTCGTTTTGCACGAATTTTGCTCGTTTTGAACGAATTTTGCTCATTTTCGAACGATTCAGCCTCTAATTCGCACATATCCGCTGTAATTCGACTCTGTACTATCTAGTTATGTTAAGTTATCGTAACTGAGCACAATTCAACACCACAATGAACAATTTTGCTCGTTTTGAACGAATTATGCTCATTTTCGCACGATTCAGCCTCTAGTTCGCACATATCCGCTGTAATTCGACTCTGTACTATCTAGTCATGTTAAGTTATCGTAACTGAGCACAATTCAACACCACAATGAAGAATTTTGATCGTTTTGAACGAATTATGCTCATTTTCGCACGATTCAGCCTCTAATTCGCACATATCCGCTGTAATTCGACTCTGTACTATCTAGTTATGTTAAGTTATTATATCTGAGCACAATTCGACACCACAATGAACAATTTTGCACGTTTTGCACGAATTATGCTCATTTTCGCACGATTCAGCCTCTAATTCGCACATATCCGCTGTAATTCGACTCTGTACTATCTAGTTATGTTAAGTTATCGTAACTGAGCACAATTCAACACCACAATGAACAATTTTGCTCGTTTTGAACGAATTATGCTCATTTTCGCACGATTCAGCCTCTAGTTCGCACATATACGCTGTAATTCGACTCTGTACTATCTAGTTATGTTAAGTTATCCTATCTGAGCACAATTCAACACCACAATGAACAATTTTGCTCGTTTTGCACGAATTATGCTCATTTTCGCACGATTCAGCCTCTAATTCGCACATATCCGCTGTAATTCGACTCTGTACTATCTAGTCATGTTAAGTTATCGTAACTGAGCACAATTCAACACCACAATGAACAATTTTGATCGTTTTGAACGAATTATGCTCATTTTCGCACGATTCAGCCTCTAATTCGCACATATCCGCTGTAATTCGACCCTGTACTATCTAGTTATGTTAAGTTATCGTAACTGAGCACAATTCAACACCACAATGAACAATTTTGCTCGTTTTGAACGAATTATGCTCATTTTCGCACGATTCAGCCTCTAGTTCGCACATATACGCTGTAATTCGACTCTGTACTATCTAGTTATGTTAGGTTATGGTAACTGAGCACAATTCAACACCACAATGAACGATTTTGCTCGTTTTGAACGAATTATGCTCATTTTCGCACGATTCAGCCTCTAATTCGCACATATCCGCTGTAATTCGACTCTGTACTATCTAGTCATGTTAAGTTATCGTAACTGAGCACAATTCAACACCACAATGAACAATTTTGCTCGTTTTGAACGAATTATGCTCATTTTCGCACGATTCAGCCTCGAATTCGCACATATCCGCTGTAATTCGATTCTGTACTATCTAGTTATGTTAAGTTATCCTATCTGAGCACAATTCGACACCACAATGAACAATTTTGCATGTTTTGCACGAATTATGCTCATTTTCGCACGATTCAGCCTCTAATTCGCACATATCCGCTGTAATTCGACTCTGTACTATCTAGTTATGTTAAGTTATCCTATCTGAGCACAATTCAACACCACAATGAACAATTTTGCTCGTTTTGCACGAATTTTGCTCGTTTTGAACGAATTTTGCTCATTTTCGAACGATTCAGCCTCTAATTCGCACATATCCGCTGTAATTCGACTCTGTACTATCTAGTTATGTTAGGTTATCGTAACTGAGCACAATTCAACACCACAATGAACAATTTTGCTCGTTTTGAACGAATTATGCTCATTTTCGCACGATTCAGCCTCTAGTTCGCACATATCCGCTGTAATTCGACTCTGTACTATCTAGTTATGTTAAGTTATCCTATCTGAGCACAATTCAACACCACAATGAACAATTTTGCTCGTTTTGCACGAATTTTGCTCGTTTTGAACGAATTTTGCTCATTTTCGAACGATTCAGCCTCTAATTCGCACATATCCGCTGTAATTCGACTCTGTACTATCTAGTTATGTTAAGTTATCGTAACTGAGCACAATTCAACACCACAATGAACAATTTTGCTCGTTTTGAACGAATTATGCTCATTTTCGCACGATTCAGCCTCTAGTTCGCACATATCCGCTGTAATTCGACTCTGTACTATCTAGTTATGTTAAGTTATCCTATCTGAGCACAATTCAACACCACAATGAACAATTTTGCTCGTTTTGCACGAATTTTGCTCATTTTCGAACGATTCAGCCTCTAATTCGCACATATCCGCTGTAATTCGACTCTGTACTATCTAGTTATGTTAAGTTATCCTATCTGAGCACAATTCGACACCACAATGAACAATTTTGCACGTTTTGCACGAATTATGCTCATTTTCGCACGATTCAGCCTCTAATTCGCACATATCCGCTGTAATTCGACTCTGTACTATCTAGTTATGTTAAGTTATCGTAACTGAGCACAATTCAACACCACAATGAACAATTTTGCTCGTTTTGAACGAATTATGCTCATTTTCGCACGATTCAGCCACTAGTTCGCACATATCCGCTGTAATTCGACTCTGTACTATCTAGTTATGTTAAGTTATCCTTTCTGAGCACAATTCAACACCACAATGAACAATTTTGCTCGTTTTGCACGAATTTTGCTCGTTTTGAACGAATTTTGCTCATTTTCGAACGATTCAGCCTCTAATTCGCACATATCCGCTGTAATTCGACTCTGTACTATCTAGTTATGTTAAGTTATCCTATCTGAGCACAATTCAACACCACAATGAACAATTTTGCACGTTTTGCACGAATTATGCTCATTTTCGCACGATTCAGCCTCTAATTCGCACATATCCGCTGTAATTCGACTCTGTACTATCTAGTTATGTTAAATTATCCTATCTGAGCACAATTCAACACCACAATGAACAATTTTGCTCGTTTTGAACGAATTATGCTCTTTTTGGCACGATTCAGCCTCTAATTCGCACATATCCGCTGTAATTCGACTCTGTACTATCTAGTCATGTTAAGTTATCGTAACTGAGCACAATTCAACACCACAATGAACAATTTTGATCGTTTTGAACGAATTGTGCTCATTTTCGCACGTTTCAGCCTCTAATTCGCACATATCCGCTGCAATTCGACTCTGTACTATCTAGTCATGTTAAGTTATCGTAACTGAGCACAATTCAACACCACAATGAACAATTTTGATCGTTTTGAACGAATTATGCTCATTTTCGCACGATTCAGCCTCTAATTCGCACATATCCGCTGTAATGCGACTCTGTACTATCTAGTCATGTTAAGTTATCGTAACTGAGCACAACACAACACCACAATGAACAATTTTGATCGTTTTGAACGAATTATGCTCATTTTCGCACGATTCAGCCTCTAATTCGCACATATCCGCTGTAATTCGACTCTGTACTATCTAGTTATGTTAAGTTATCCTATCTGAGCACAATTCAACACCACAATGAACAATTTTGCTCGTTTTGCACGAATTTTGCTCGTTTTGAACGAATTTTGCTCATTTTCGAACGATTCAGCCTCTAATTCGCACATATCCGCTGTAATTCGACTCTGTACTATCTAGTTATGTTAAGTTATCCTATCTGAGCACAATTCATCACCACAACGGACAATTTTGCTCGTTTTGCACGAATTATGCTCATTTTCGTACGATTCAGCCTCTAATTCGCACATATCCGCTGCAATTCGACTCTGTACTATCTAGTTATGTTAAGTTATCCTATCTGAGCACAATTCAACACCACAATGAACAATTTTGCTAGTTTTGCACGAATTATGCTCATTTTCGCACGATTCAGCCTCTAATTCGCACATATCTTCTGTAATTCGACTCTGTACTATCTAGTTATGTTAGGTTATGGTAACTGAGGACAATTCAACACCACAATGAACAATTTTGCTCGTTTTGAACGAATTATGCTCATTTTCGCACGATTCAGCCTCTAATTCGCACATATCCGCAGTAATTCGACTCTGTACTATCTAGTCATGTTAAGTTATCGTAACTGAGCACAATTCAACACCACAATGAACAATTTTGCTCGTTTTGGACGAATTATGCTCATTTTCGCACGATTCAGCCTCTAATTCGCACATATCCGCTGTAATTTGACTCTGTACTATCTAGTCATGTTAAGTTATCGTAACTGAGCACAATTCAACACCACAATGAACAATTTTGCTCGTTTTGAACGAATTATGCTCATTTTCGCACGATTCAGCCTCTAATTCGCACATATCCGCTGTAATTCGACTCTGTACTATCTAGTTATGTTAAGTTATCCTATCTGAGCACAATTCATCACCACAACGGACAATTTTGCTCGTTTTGCACGAATTATGCTCATTTTCGCACGATTCAGCCTCTAATTCGCACATATCCGCTGCAATTCGACTCTGTACTATCTAGTTATGTTAAGTTATCCTATCTGAGCACAATTCAACACCACAATGAACAATTTTGCTCGTTTTGCACGAATTTTGCTCGTTTTGAACGAATTTTGCTCATTTTCGAACGATTCAGCCTCTAATTCGCACATATCCGCTGTAATTCGACTCCGTACTATCTAGTCACGTTAAGTTATCGTAACTGAGCACAATTCAACACCACAATGAACAATTTTGCTCGTTTTGAACGAATTATGCTCATTTTCGCACGATTCAGCCTCTAATTCGCACATATCCGCTGTAATTCGACTCTGTACTATCTAGTTATGTTAAGTTATCCTATCTGAGCACAATTCATCACCACAACGGACAATTTTGCTCGTTTTGCACGAATTATGCTCATTTTCGCACGATTCAGCCTCTAATTCGCACATATCCGCTGCAATTCGACTCTGTACTATCTAGTTATGTTAAGTTATCCTATCTGAGCACAATTCAACACCACAATGAACAATTTTGCTCGTTTTGCACGAATTTTGCTCGTTTTGAACGAATTTTGCTCATTTTCGAACGATTCAGCCTCTAATTCGCACATATCCGCTGTAATTCGACTCCGTACTATCTAGTCACGTTAAGTTATCGTAACTGAGCACAATTCAACACCACAATGAACAATTTTGCTCGTTTTGAACGAATTATGCTCATTTTCGCACGATTCAGCCTCTAATTCGCACATATCCGCTGCAATTCGACTCTGTACTATGTAGTTATGTTAAGTTATCCTATCTGAGCACAATGCAACACCACAATGAACAATTTTGCTCGTTTTGCACGAATTATGCTCGTTTTGAACGAATTTCTCTCATTTTCGAACGATTCCGCCTCTAATTCGCACATATCCGCTGTAATTCGCCTCTGTACTATCTAGTTATGTTAAGTTATCCTATCTGAGCACAATTCAACACCACAAGGAACAATTTTGCTCGTTCTGCACGAATTATGCTCATTTTCGCACGATTCAGCCCCTAATTCGCACATATCCGCTGCAATTCGACTCTGTACTATGTAGTTATGTTAAGTTATCCTATCTGAGCACAATGCAACACCACAATGAACAATTTTGCTCGTTTTGCACGAATTATGCTCGTTTTGAACGAATTTCTCTCATTTTCGAATGATTCCGCCTCTAATTCGCACATATCCGCTGTAATTCGCCTCTGTACTATCTAGTTATGTTAAGTTATCCTATCTGAGCACAATTCAACACCACAATGAACAATTTTGCTCGTTTTGCACGAATTATGCTCATTTTCGCACGATTCAGCCTCTAATTCGCACATATCCGCTGTGATTCGACTCTGTCCCATCTAGATATGTTAAGTTATCGTAACTGAGCACAATTCGACACCACAATGAACAATTTTGCTCGTAATGAAAGAATAATGCTCATTTTCGCACGATTCAGCCTCTAATTCGCACATATCTTCTGTAATTCGACTCTGTACTATCTAGTTATGTTAGGTTATGGTAACTGAGCACAATTCAACACCACAATGAACAATTTTGCTCGTTTTGAACGAATTATGCTCATTTTCGCACGATTCAGCCTCTAATTCGCACATATCTTCTGTAATTCGACTCTGTACTATCTAGTTATGTTAGGTTATGGTAACTGAGGACAATTCAACACCACAATGAACAATTTTGCTCGTTTTGAACGAATTATGCTCATTTTCGCACGATTCAGCCTCTAATTCGCACATATCCGCAGTAATTCGACTCTGTACTATCTAGTCATGTTAAGTTATCGTAACTGAGCACAATTCAACACCACAATGAACAATTTTGCTCGTTTTGAACGAATTATGCTCATTTTCGCACGATTCAGCCTCTAATTCGCACATATCCGCAGTAATTCGACTCTGTACTATCTAGTCATGTTAAGTTATCGTAACTGAGCACAATTCAACACCACAATGAACAATTTTGCTCGTTTTGAACGAATTATGCTCATTTTCGCACGATTCAGCCTCTAATTCGCACATATCCGCTGTAATTCGACTCTGTACTATCTAGTTATGTTAAGTTATCCTATCTGAGCACAATTCAACACCACAATGAACAATTTTGCTCGTTTTGCACGAATTTTGCTCGTTTTGAACGAATTTTGCTCATTTTCGAACGATTCAGCCTCTAATTCGCACATATCCGCTGTAATTCGACTCCGTACTATCTAGTCACGTTAAGTTATCGTAACTGAGCACAATTCAACACCACAATGAACAATTTTGGTCGTTTTGAACGAATTATGCTCACTTTCGCACGATTCAGCCTCTAATTCGCACATATCCGCCGCAATTCGACTCTGTACTATCTAGTTATGTTAAGTTATCCTATCTGAGCACAATTCAACACCACAATGAACAATTTTGCTCGTTTTGCACGAATTTTGCTCGTTTTGAACGAATTTTGCTCATTTTCGAACGATTCAGCCTCTAATTCGCACATATCCGCTGTAATTCGACTCCGTACTATCTAGTCACGTTAAGTTATCGTAACTGAGCACAATTCAACACCACAATGAACAATTTTGGTCGTTTTGAACGAATTATGCTCACTTTCGCACGATTCAGCCTCTAATTCGCACATATCCGCCGCAATTCGACTCTGTACTATCTAGTTATGTTGAGTTATCCTATCTGAGCACAATTCAACACCACAATGAACAATTTTGCTCGTTTTGCACGAATTTTGCTCGTTTTGAACGAATTTTGCTCATTTTCGAACGATTCAGCCTCTAATTCGCACATATCCGCTGTACTTCGACTCTGTACTGTCTAGTTATGTTAAGTTATCCCATCTGAGCACAGTTCAACACCGCAACGAACAATTTTGCTCGTTCTGCACGAATTATGCTCATTTTCGCACGATTCAGCCTCTAATTCGCACATATCCGCTGCAATTCGACTCTGTACTATCTAGTTATGTTAAGTTATCCTATCTGAGCACAATTCAACACCACAATGAACAATTTTGCTCGTTTTGCACGAATTTTGCTCGTTTTGAACGAATTTTGCTCATTTTCGAACGATTCAGCCTCTAATTCGCACATATCCGCTGTAATTCGCCTCTGTACTATCTAGTTATGTTAAGTTATCCTATCTGAGCACAATTCAACACTACAATGAACAATTTTGCACGTTTTGCACGAATTATGCTCATTTTCGCACGATTCAGCCTCTAATTCGCACATATCCGCTGTAATTCGACTCTGTACTATCTAGTTATGTTAAGTTATCCTATCTGAGCACAATTCAACACCACAATGAACAATTTTGCTCGTTTTGAACGAATTATGCTCATTTTCGCACGATTCAGCCTCTAATTCGCACATATCCGCTGCAATTCGACTCTGTACTATCTAGTTATGTTAAGTTATCCTATCTGAGCACAATTCAACACCACAATGAACAATTTTGCTCGTTTTGCACGAATTATGCTCATTTTCGCACGATTCAGCCTCTAATTCGCACATATCCGCTGTGATTCGACTCTGTCCCATCTAGATATGTTAGGTTATCGTAACTGAGCACAATTCGACACCACAATGAACAATTTTGCTCGTAATGAAAGAATAATGCTCATTTTCGCACGATTCAGCCTCTAATTCGCACATATCTTCTGTAATTCGACTCTGTACTATCTAGTTATGTTAGGTTATGGTAACTGAGCACAATTCAACACCACAATGAACAATTTTGCTCGTTTTGAACGAATTATGCTCATTTTCGCACGATTCAGCCTCTAATTCGCACATATCTTCTGTAATTCGACTCTGTACTATCTAGTTATGTTAGGTTATGGTAACTGAGGACAATTCAACACCACAATGAACAATTTTGCTCGTTTTGAACGAATTATGCTCATTTTCGCACGATTCAGCCTCTAATTCGCACATATCCGCAGTAATTCGACTCTGTACTATCTAGTCATGTTAAGTTATCGTAACTGAGCACAATTCAACACCACAATGAACAATTTTGCTCATTTTGAACGAATTGTGCTCATTTTCGCACGATTCAGCCTCTAATTCGCACATATCCGCTGTAATTTGACTCTGTACTATCTAGTCATGTTAAGTTATCGTAACTGAGCACAATTCAACACCACAATGAACAATTTTGCTCGTTTTGGACGAATTATGCTCATTTTCGCACGATTCAGCCTCTAATTCGCACATATCCGCTGTAATTTGACTCTGTACTATCTAGTCATGTTAAGTTATCGTAACTGAGCACAATTCAACACCACAATGAACAATTTTGCTCGTTTTGAACGAATTATGCTCATTTTCGCACGATTCAGCCTCTAATTCGCACATATCCGCTGTAATTCGACTCTGTACTATCTAGTTATGTTAAGTTATCCTATCTGAGCACAATTCATCACCACAACGGACAATTTTGCTCGTTTTGCACGAATTATGCTCATTTTCGCACGATTCAGCCTCTAATTCGCACATATCCGCTGCAATTCGACTCTGTACTATCTAGTTATGTTAAGTTATCCTATCTGAGCACAATTCAACACCACAATGAACAATTTTGCTCGTTTTGCACGAATTTTGCTCGTTTTGAACGAATTTTGCTCATTTTCGAACGATTCAGCCTCTAATTCGCACATATCCGCTGTAATTCGACTCCGTACTATCTAGTCACGTTAAGTTATCGTAACTGAGCACAATTCAACACCACAATGAACAATTTTGCTCGTTTTGAACGAATTATGCTCATTTTCGCACGATTCAGCCTCTAATTCGCACATATCCGCTGCAATTCGACTCTGTACTATGTAGTTATGTTAAGTTATCCTATCTGAGCACAATGCAACACCACAATGAACAATTTTGCTCGTTTTGCACGAATTATGCTCGTTTTGAACGAATTTCTCTCATTTTCGAACGATTCCGCCTCTAATTCGCACATATCCGCTGTAATTCGCCTCTGTACTATCTAGTTATGTTAAGTTATCCTATCTGAGCACAATTCAACACCACAAGGAACAATTTTGCTCGTTCTGCACGAATTATGCTCATTTTCGCACGATTCAGCCTCTAATTCGCACATATCCGCTGCAATTCGACTCTGTACTATGTAGTTATGTTAAGTTATCCTATCTGAGCACAATGCAACACCACAATGAACAATTTTGCTCGTTTTGCACGAATTATGCTCGTTTTGAACGAATTTCTCTCATTTTCGAATGATTCCGCCTCTAATTCGCACATATCCGCTGTAATTCGCCTCTGTACTATCTAGTTATGTTAAGTTATCCTATCTGAGCACAATTCAACACCACAATGAACAATTTTGCTCGTTTTGCACGAATTATGCTCATTTTCGCACGATTCAGCCTCTAATTCGCACATATCCGCTGTGATTCGACTCTGTCCCATCTAGATATGTTAAGTTATCGTAACTGAGCACAATTCGACACCACAATGAACAATTTTGCTCGTAATGAAAGAATAATGCTCATTTTCGCACGATTCAGCCTCTAATTCGCACATATCTTCTGTAATTCGACTCTGTACTATCTAGTTATGTTAGGTTATGGTAACTGAGGACAATTCAACACCACAATGAACAATTTTGCTCGTTTTGAACGAATTATGCTCATTTTCGCACGATTCAGCCTCTAATTCGCACATATCCGCAGTAATTCGACTCTGTACTATCTAGTCATGTTAAGTTATCGTAACTGAGCACAATTCAACACCACAATGAACAATTTTGCTCGTTTTGAACGAATTATGCTCTCTTTCGCACGATTCAGCCTCTAATTCGCACATATCCGCTGTAATTCGACTCTGTACTATCTAGTTATGTTAAGTTATCCTATCTGAGCACAATTCAACACCACAATGAACAATTTTGCTCGTTTTGCACGAATTTTGCTCGTTTTGAACGAATTTTGCTCATTTTCGAACGATTCAGCCTCTAATTCGCACATATCCGCTGTAATTCGACTCCGTACTATCTAGTCACGTTAAGTTATCGTAACTGAGCACAATTCAACACCACAATGAACAATTTTGGTCGTTTTGAACGAATTATGCTCACTTTCGCACGATTCAGCCTCTAATTCGCACATATCCGCCGCAATTCGACTCTGTACTATCTAGTTATGTTAAGTTATCCTATCTGAGCACAATTCAACACCACAATGAACAATTTTGCTCGTTTTGCACGAATTTTGCTCGTTTTGAACGAATTTTGCTCATTTTCGAACGATTCAGCCTCTAATTCGCACATATCCGCTGTAATTCGACTCCGTACTATCTAGTCACGTTAAGTTATCGTAACTGAGCACAATTCAACACCACAATGAACAATTTTGGTCGTTTTGAACGAATTATGCTCACTTTCGCACGATTCAGCCTCTAATTCGCACATATCCGCCGCAATTCGACTCTGTACTATCTAGTTATGTTAAGTTATCCTATCTGAGCACAATTCAACACCACAATGAACAATTTTGCTCGTTTTGCACGAATTTTGCTCGTTTTGAACGAATTTTGCTCATTTTCGAACGATTCAGCCTCTAATTCGCACATATCCGCTGTACTTCGACTCTGTACTGTCTAGTTATGTTAAGTTATCCCATCTGAGCACAATTCAACACCGCAACGAACAATTTTGCTCGTTCTGCACGAATTATGCTCATTTTCGCACGATTCAGCCTCTAATTCGCACATATCCGCTGCAATTCGACTCTGTACTATCTAGTTATGTTAAGTTATCCTATCTGAGCACAATTCAACACCACAATGAACAATTTTGCTCGTTTTGCACGAATTTTGCTCGTTTTGAACGAATTTTGCTCATTTTCGAACGATTCAGCCTCTAATTCGCACATATCCGCTGTAATTCGCCTCTGTACTATCTAGTTATGTTAAGTTATCCTATCTGAGCACAATTCAACACCACAATGAACAATTTTGCACGTTTTGCACGAATTATGCTCATTTTCGCACGATTCAGCCTCTAATTCGCACATATCCGCTGTAATTCGACTCTGTACTATCTAGTTATGTTAAGTTATCCTATCTGAGCACAATTCAACACCACAATGAACAATTTTGATCGTTTTTAACGAATTATGCTCATTTTCGCACGATTCAGCATCTAATTCGCACATATCCGCTGTAATTCGACTCTGTACTATCTAGTCATGTTAAGTTATCGTAACTGAGCACAATTCAACACCACAATGAACAATTTTGCTCGTTTTGAACGAATTATGCTCATTTTCGCACGATTCAGCCTCTAGTTCGCACATATACGCTGTAATTCGACTCTGTACTATCTAGTTATGTTAGGTTATGGTAACTGAGCACAATTCAACACCACAATGAACGATTTTGCTCGTTTTGAACGAATTATGCTCATTTTCGCACGATTCAGCCTCTAATTCGCACATATCCGCTGTAATTCGACTCTGTACTATCTAGTCATGTTAAGTTATCGTAACTAAACACAATTCAACACCACAATGAACAATTTTGATCGTTTTGAACGAATTATGCTCATTTTCGCACGATTCAGCCTTTAGTTCGCACACATCCGCTGTAATTCGACTCTGTACTATCTAGTTATGTTAAGTTATCCTATCTGAGCACAATTCAACACCACAATGAACAATTTTGCTCGTTTTGCACGAATTTTGCTCGTTTTGAACGAATTTTGCTCATTTTCGAACGATTCAGCCTCTAATTCGCACATATCCGCTGTAATTCGACTCTGTACTATCTAGTTATGTTAAGTTATCCTACCTGAGCACAATTCAACACCACAATGAACAATTTTGCTCGTTCTGCACGAATTATGCTCATTTTCGCACGATTCAGCCTCTAATTCGCACATATCCGCTGTAATTCGACTCTGTACTATCTAGTTATGTTAAGTTATCCTATCTGAGCACAATTCAACACCACAATGAACAATTTTCATCGTTCTGAACGAATTATGCTCATTTTCGCACGATTCAGCCTCTAATTCGCACATATCCGCTGTAATTCGACTCTGTACTATCTAGTCATGTTAAGTTATCGTAACTGAGCACAATTCAACACCACAATGAACAATTTTGATCGTTTTGAACGAATTAATCTCATTTTCGCACGATTCAGCCTCTAATTCGCACATATCCGCTGTAATTCGACTCTGTACTATCTAGTCATGTTAAGTTATCGTAACTGAGCACAATTCAACACCACAATGAACAATTTTGCTCGATTTGAACGAATTATGCTCATTTTCGCACGATTCAGCCTCGAATTCGCACATATCCGCTGTAATTCGATTCTGTACTATCTAGTCATGTAAAGTTATGGTAACTGAGCACAATTCAACACCACAATGAACAATTTTGCTCGTTTTGCACGAATTATGCTCATTTTCGCACGATTCAGCCTCTAATTCGCACATATCCGCTGTAATTCGACTCTGTACTATCTAGTCATGTTAAGTTATCGTAACTGAGCACAATTCAACACCACAATGAACAATTTTGATCGTTTTGAACGAATTATGCTCATTTTCGCACGATTCAGCCTCTAATTCGCACATATCCGCTGTAATTCGACTCTGTACTAGCTAGTTATGTTAAGTTATCCTATCTGAGCACAATTCAACACCACAATGAACAATTTTGCACGTTTTGCACGAATTATGCTCATTTTCGCACGATTCAGCCTCTAATTCGCACATATCCGCTGTAATTCGACTCTGTACTATCTAGTTATGTTAAGTTATCCTATCTGAGCACAATTCGAGCCCACAATGAACAATTTTGCACGTTTTGCACGAATTATGCTCATTTTCGCACGATTCAGCCTCTAATTCGCACATATCCGCTGTAATTCGACTCTGTACTATCTAGTTATGTTAAGTTATCCTATCTGAGCACAATTCAACACCACAATGAACAATTTTGCTCGTTTTGAACGAATTTTGCTCATTTTCGAACGATTCAGCCTCTAATTCGCACATATCCCCTGTAATTCGACTCTGTACTATCTAGTTATGTTAGGTTATCGTAACTGAGCACAATTCAACACCACAATGAACAATTTTGCTCGTTTTGAACGAATTATGCTCATTTTCGCACGATTCAGCCTCTAGTTCGCACATATCCGCTGTAATTCGACTCTGTACTATCTAGTTATGTTAAGTTATCCTATCTGAGCACAATTCAACACCACAATGAACAATTTTGCTCGTTTTGCACGAATTTTGCTCGTTTTGAACGAATTTTGCTCATTTTCGAACGATTCAGCCTCTAATTCGCACATATCCGCTGTAATTCGACTCTGTACTATCTAGTTATGTTAAGTTATCGTAACTGAGCACAATTCAACACCACAATGAACAATTTTGCTCGTTTTGAACGAATTATGCTCATTTTCGCACGATTCAGCCTCTAGTTCGCACACATCCGCTGTAATTCGACTCTGTACTATCTAGTTATGTTAAGTTATCCTATCTGAGCACAATTCAACACCACAATGAACAATTTTGCTCGTTTTGCACGAATTTTGCTCGTTTGGAACGAATTTTGCTCATTTTCGAACGATTCAGCCTCTAATTCGCACATATCCGCTGTAATTCGACTCTGTACTATCTAGTTATGTTAAGTTATCCTATCTGAGCACAATTCGACACCACAATGAACAATTCTGCACGTTTTGCACGAATTATGCTCATTTTCGCACGATTCAGCCTCTAATTCGCACATATCCGCTGTAATTCGACTCTGTACTATCTAGTTATGTTACGTTATCGTAACTGAGCACAATTCAACACCACAATGAACAATTTTGCTCGTTTTGAACGAATTATGCTCATTTTCGCACGATTCAGCCTCTAGTTCGCACATATCCGCTGTAATTCGACTCTGTACTATCTAGTTATGTTAAGTTATCCTATCTGAGCACAATTCAACACCACAATGAACAATTTTGCTCGTTTTGCACGAATTTTGCTCGTTTTGAACGAATTTTGCTCATTTTCGAACGATTCAGCCTCTAATTCGCACATATCCGCTGTAATTCGACTCTGTACTATCTAGTTATGTTAAGTTATCCTATCTGAGCACAATTCGACACCACAATGAACAATTCTGCACGTTTTGCACGAATTATGCTCATTTTCGCACGATTCAGCCTCTAATTCGCACATATCCGCTGTAATTCGACTCTGTACTATCTAGTCATGTTAAGTTATCCTATCTGAGCACAATTCAACACCACAATGAACAATTTTGATCGTTTTGAACGAATTATGCTCATTTTCGCACGATTCAGCCTCTAATTCGCACATATCCGCTGTAATTCGACTCTGTACTATCTAGTTATGTTAAGTTATCGTAACTGAGCACAATTCAACACCACAATGAACAATTTTGCTCGTTTTGCACGAATTTTGCTCGTTTTGAACGAATTTTGCACATTTTCGAACGATTCAGCCTCTAATTCGCACATATCCGCTGTAATTCGACTCTGTACTATCTACCTATGTAAAGTTATCCTATCTGAGCACAATTCGACACCACAATGAACAATTTTGCACGTTTTGCACGAATTATGCTCATTTTCGCACGATTCAGCCTCTAATTCGCACATATCCGCTGTAATTCGACTCTGTACTATCTAGTTATGTTAAGTTATACTATCTGAGCACAATTCAACACCACAATGAACAATTTTGCTCGTTTTGAACGAATTATGCTCATTTTCGCACGATTCAGCCTCTAATTCGCACATATCCGCTGTAATTCGACTCTGTACTATCTAGTCATGTTAAGTTATCGTAACTGAGCACAATTCAACACCACAATGAACAATTTTGATCGTTTTGAACGAATTATGCTCATTTTCGCACGATTCAGCCTCTAATTCGCACATATCCGCTGTAATTCGACTCTGTACTATCTAGTTATGTTAAGTTATCCTATCTGAGCACAATTCAACACCACAATGAACAATTTTGCTCGCTCTGCACGAATTATGCTCATTTTCGCACGATTCAGCCTCTAATTCGCACATATCCGCTGTAATTCGACTCTGTACTATCTAGTTATGTTAAGTTATCCTATCTGAGCACAATTCGACACCACAATGAACAATTTTGCACGTTTAGCATGAATTATGCTCATTTTTGCACGATTCAGCCTCTAATTCGCACATATCCGCTGTAATTCGAGTCTGTACTATCTAGTCATGTTAAGTTATCGTAACTGAGCACAATTCAACACCACAATGAACAATTTTGCTCGTTTTGAACGAATTATGCTCATTTTCGCACGATTCAGCCTCTAATTCGCACATATCCGCTGTAATTCGACTCTGTACTATCTAGTCATGTTAAGTTATCGTAACTGAGCACAATTCAACACCACAATGAACAATTTTGATCGTTTTGAACGAATTATGCTCATTTTCGCACGATTCAGCCTCTAATTCGCACATATCCGCTGTAATTCGACTCTGTACTATCTAGTCATGTTAAGTTATCGTAACTGAGCACAATTCAACACCACAATGAACAATTTTGATCGTTTTGAACGAATTATGCTCATTTTCGCACGATTCAGCCTCTAATTCGCACATATCCGCTGTAATTCGACTCTGTACTATCTAGTCATGTTAAGTTATCGTAACTGAGCACAATTCAACACCACAATGAACAATTTTGCTCGTTTTGAACGAATTATGCTCATTTTCGCACGATTCAGCCTCGAATTCGCACATATCCGCTGTAATTCGATTCTGTACTATCTAGTCATGTAAAGTTATCGTAACTGAGCACAATTCAGCACCACAATGATCAATTTTGCTCGTTTTGCACGAATTTTGCTCATTTTCGCACGATTCAGCCTCTAATTCGCACATATCCGCTGTAATTCGACTCTGTACTATCTAGTCATGTTAAGTTATCGTAACTGAGCACAATTCAACACCACAATGAACAATTTTGATCGTTTTGAACGAATTATGCTCATTTTCGCACGATTCAGCCTCTAATTCGCACATATCCGCTGTAATTCGACTCTGTACTATCTAGTCATGTTAAGTTATCGTAACTGAGCACAATTCAACACCACAATGAACAATTTTGATCGTTTTGAACGAATTATGCTCATTTTCGCACGATTCAGCCTCTAATTCGCACATATCCGCTGTAATTCGACTCTGTACTATCTAGTTATGTTAAGTTATCCTATCTGAGCACAATTCAACACCACAATGAACAATTTTGCTCGTTCTGCACGAATTATGCTCATTTTCGCACGATTCAGCCTCTAATTCGCACATATCCGCTGTAATTCGAGTCTGTACTATCTAGTTATGTTAAGTTATCCTATCTGAGCACAATTCGACACCACAATGAACAATTTTGCACGTTTTGCACGAATTATGCTCATTTTCGCACGATTCAGCCTCTAATTCGCACATATCCGCTGTAATTCGACTCTGTACTATCTAGTTATGTTAAGTTATCGTAACTGAGCACAATTCAACACCACAATGAACAATTTTGCTCGTTTTGAACGAATTATGCTCATTTTCGCACGATTCAGCCTCGAATTCGCACATATCCGCTGTAATTCGATTCTGTACTATCTAGTCATGTAAAGTTATCGTAACTGAGCACAATTCAACACCACAATGATCAATTTTGCTCGTTTTGCACGAATTATGCTCATTTTCGCACGATTCAGCCTCTAATTCGCACATATCCGCTGTAATTCGACTCTGTACTATCTAGTCATGTTAAGTTATCGTAACTGAGCACAATTCAACACCACAATGAACAATTTTGATCGTTTTGAAAGAATTATGCTCATTTTCGCACGATTCAGTCTCTAATTCGCACATATCCGCTGTAATTCGACTCTGTACTAGCTAGTTATGTTAAGTTATCCTATCTGAGCACAATTCGACACCACAATGAACAATTTTGCACGTTTTGCACGAATTATGCTCATTTTCGCACGATTCAGCCTCTAATTCGCACATATCCGCTGTAATTCGACTCTGTACTATCTAGTTATGTTAAGTTATCGTAACTGAGCACAATTCAACACCACAATGAACAATTTTGCTCGTTTTGAACGAATTATGCTCATTTTCGCACGATTCAGCCTCTAGTTCGCACATATACGCTGTAATTCGACTCTGTACTATCTAGTTATGTTAGGTTATGGTAACTGAGCACAATTCAACACCACAATGAACGATTTTGCTCGTTTTGAACGAATTATGCTCATTTTCGCACGATTCAGCCTCTAATTCGCACATATCCGCTGTAATTCGACTCTGTACTATCTAGTCATGTTAAGTTATCGTAACTGAGCACAATTCAACACCACAATGAACAATTTTGATCGTTTTGAACGAATTATGCTCATTTTCGCACGATTCAGCCTCTAATTCGCACATATCCGCTGTAATTCGACTCTGTACTATCTAGTTATGTTAAGTTATCCTATCTGAGCACAATTCGACACCACAATGAACAATTTTGCACGTTTTGCACGAATTATGCTCATTTTCGCACGATTCAGCCTCTAATTCGCACATATCCGCTGTAATTCGACTCTGTACTATCTAGTTATGTTAAGTTATCCTATCTGAGCACAATTCGACACCACAATGAACAATTTTGCACGTTTTGCACGAATTATGCTCATTTTCGCACGATTCAGCCTCTAATTCGCACATATCCGCTGTAATTCGACTCTGTACTATCTAGTTATGTTAAGTTATCCTATCTGAGCACAATTCGACACCACAATGAACAATTTTGATCGTTTTGAACGAATTATGCTCATTTTCGCACGATTCAGCCTCTAATTCGCACATATCCGCTGTAATTCGACTCTGTACTATCTAGTCATGTTAAGTTATCGTAACTGAGCACAACACAACACCACAATGAACAATTTTGATCGTTTTGAACGAATTATGCTCATTTTCGCACGATTCAGCCTCTAATTCGCACATATCCGCTGTAATTCGACTCTGTACTATCTAGTTATGTTAAGTTACCCTATCTGAGCACAATTCAACACCACAATGAAAAATTTTGCTCGTTTTGCACGAATTATGCTCATTTTCGCACGATTCAGCCTCTAATTCGCACATATCCGCTGTAATTCGACTCTGTACTATCTAGTTATGTTAAGTTATCCTATCTGAGCACAATTCAACACCACAATGAACAATTTTGCTCGTTTTGCACGAATTTTGCTCGTTTTGAACGAATTTTGCTCATTTTCGAACGATTCAGCCTCTAATTCGCACATACCCGCTGTAATTCGACTCTGTACTATCTGGTTATGTTAAGTTATCGTAACTGAGCACAATTCAACACCACAATGAACAATTTTGCTCGTTTTGCACGAATTTTGATCGTTTTGAACGAATTTTGCTCATTTTCGAACGATTCAGCCTCTAATTCGCACATATCAGCTGTAATTCGACTCTGTACTATCTAGTTATGTTAAGTTATCCTATCTGAGCACAATTCGACACCACAATGAACAATTTTGCACGTTTTGCACGAATTATGCTCATTTTCGCACGATTCAGCCTCTAATTCGCACATATCCGCTGTAATTCGACTCTGTACTATCTAGTTATGTTAAGTTATCCTATCTGAGCACAATTCAACACCACAATGAACAATTTTGCTCGTTTTGAACGAATTATGCTCATTTTCGCACGATTCAGCCTCTAGTTCGCACATATACGCTGTAATTCGACTCTGTACTATCTAGTTATGTTAGGTTATGGTAACTGAGCACAATTCAACACCACAATGAACGATTTTGCTCGTTTTGAACGAATTATGCTCATTTTCGCACGATTCAGCCTCTAATTCGCACATATCCGCTGTAATTCGACTCTGTACTATCTAGTCATGTTAAGTTATCGTAACTGAGCACAATTCAACACCACAATGAACAATTTTGATCGTTTTGAACGAATTATGCTCATTTTCGCACGATTCAGCCTCTAATTCGCACATATCCGCTGTGATTCGACTCTGTACTATCTAGTTATGTTAAGTTATCCTATCTGAGCACAATTCGACACCACAATGAAAAATTTTGCTCGTTTTGCACGAATTATGCTCATTTTCGCACGATTCAGCCTCTAATTCGCACATATCCGCTGTAATTCGACTCTGTACTATCTAGTTATGTTAAGTTATCCTATCTGAGCACAATTCAACACCACAATGAACAATTTTGCTCGTTTTGCACGAATTTTGCTCGTTTTGAACGAATTTTGCTCATTTTCGAACGATTCAGCCTCTAATTCGCACATACCCGCTGTAATTCGACTCTGTACTATCTAGTTATGTTAAGTTATCGTAACTGAGCACAATTCAACACCACAATGAACAATTTTGCTCGTTTTGCACGAATTTTGATCGTTTTGAACGAATTTTGCTCATTTTCGAACGATTCAGCCTCTAATTCGCACATATCAGCTGTAATTCGACTCTGTACTATCTAGTTATGTTAAGTTATCCTATCTGAGCACAATTCGACACCACAATGAACAATTTTGCACGTTTTGCACGAATTATGCTCATTTTCGCACGATTCAGCCTCTAATTCGCACATATCCGCTGTAATTCGACTCTGTACTATCTAGTTATGTTAAGTTATCCTATCTGAGCACAATTCAACACCACAATGAACAATTTTGCTCGTTTTGAACGAATTATGCTCATTTTCGCACGATTCAGCCTCTAGTTCGCACATATACGCTGTAATTCGACTCTGTACTATCTAGTTATGTTAGGTTATGGTAACTGAGCACAATTCAACACCACAATGAACGATTTTGCTCGTTTTGAACGAATTATGCTCATTTTCGCACGATTCAGCCTCTAATTCGCACATATCCGCTGTAATTCGACTCTGTACTATCTAGTCATGTTAAGTTATCGTAACTGAGCACAATTCAACACCACAATGAACAATTTTGATCGTTTTGAACGAATTATGCTCATTTTCGCACGATTCAGCCTCTAATTCGCACATATCCGCTGTGATTCGACTCTGTACTATCTAGTTATGTTAAGTTATCCTATCTGAGCACAATTCGACACCACAATGAACAATTTTGCACGTTTTGCACGAATTATGCTCATTTTCGCACGATTCAGCCTCTAATTCGCACATATCCGCTGTAATTCGACTCTGTACTATCTAGTTATGTTAAGTTATCCTATCTGAGCACAATTCGACACCACAATGAACAATTTTGCACGTTTTGCACGAATTATGCTCATTTTCGCACGATTCAGCCTCTAATTCGCACATATCCGCTGTAATTCGACTCTGTACTATCTAGTTATGTTAAGTTATCCTATCTGAGCACAATTCAACACCACAATGAACAATTTTGCTCGTTTTGCACGAATTTTGCTCGTTTTGAACGAATTTTGCTCATTTTCGAACGATTCAGCCTCTAATTCGCACATATCCGCTGTAATTCGACTCCGTACTATCTAGTCACGTTAAGTTATCGTAACTGAGCACAATTCAACACCACAATGAACAATTTTGGTCGTTTTGAACGAATTATGCTCACTTTCGCACGATTCAGCCTCTAATTCGCACATATCCGCCGCAATTCGACTCTGTACTATCTAGTTATGTTAAGTTATCCTATCTGAGCACAATTCAACACCACAATGAACAATTTTGCTCGTTTTGCACGAATTTTGCTCGTTTTGAACGAATTTTGCTCATTTTCGAACGATTCAGCCTCTAATTCGCACATATCCGCTGTAATTCGACTCCGTACTATCTAGTCACGTTAAGTTATCGTAACTGAGCACAATTCAACACCACAATGAACAATTTTGGTCGTTTTGAACGAATTATGCTCACTTTCGCACGATTCAGCCTCTAATTCGCACATATCCGCCGCAATTCGACTCTGTACTATCTAGTTATGTTGAGTTATCCTATCTGAGCACAATTCAACACCACAATGAACAATTTTGCTCGTTTTGCACGAATTTTGCTCGTTTTGAACGAATTTTGCTCATTTTCGAACGATTCAGCCTCTAATTCGCACATATCCGCTGTACTTCGACTCTGTACTGTCTAGTTATGTTAAGTTATCCCATCTGAGCACAATTCAACACCGCAACGAACAATTTTGCTCGTTCTGCACGAATTATGCTCATTTTCGCACGATTCAGCCTCTAATTCGCACATATCCGCTGCAATTCGACTCTGTACTATCTAGTTATGTTAAGTTATCCTATCTGAGCACAATTCAACACCACAATGAACAATTTTGCTCGTTTTGCACGAATTTTGCTCGTTTTGAACGAATTTTGCTCATTTTCGAACGATTCAGCCTCTAATTCGCACATATCCGCTGTAATTCGCCTCTGTACTATCTAGTTATGTTAAGTTATCCTATCTGAGCACAATTCAACACTACAATGAACAATTTTGCACGTTTTGCACGAATTATGCTCATTTTCGCACGATTCAGCCTCTAATTCGCACATATCCGCTGTAATTCGACTCTGTACTATCTAGTTATGTTAAGTTATCCTATCTGAGCACAATTCAACACCACAATGAACAATTTTGCTCGTTTTGAACGAATTATGCTCATTTTCGCACGATTCAGCCTCTAATTCGCACATATCCGCTGCAATTCGACTCTGTACTATCTAGTTATGTTAAGTTATCCTATCTGAGCACAATTCAACACCACAATGAACAATTTTGCTCGTTTTGCACGAATTATGCTCATTTTCGCACGATTCAGCCTCTAATTCGCACATATCCGCTGTGATTCGACTCTGTCCCATCTAGATATGTTAGGTTATCGTAACTGAGCACAATTCGACACCACAATGAACAATTTTGCTCGTAATGAAAGAATAATGCTCATTTTCGCACGATTCAGCCTCTAATTCGCACATATCTTCTGTAATTCGACTCTGTACTATCTAGTTATGTTAGGTTATGGTAACTGAGCACAATTCAACACCACAATGAACAATTTTGCTCGTTTTGAACGAATTATGCTCATTTTCGCACGATTCAGCCTCTAATTCGCACATATCTTCTGTAATTCGACTCTGTACTATCTAGTTATGTTAGGTTATGGTAACTGAGGACAATTCAACACCACAATGAACAATTTTGCTCGTTTTGAACGAATTATGCTCATTTTCGCACGATTCAGCCTCTAATTCGCACATATCCGCAGTAATTCGACTCTGTACTATCTAGTCATGTTAAGTTATCGTAACTGAGCACAATTCAACACCACAATGAACAATTTTGCTCGTTTTGAACGAATTGTGCTCATTTTCGCACGATTCAGCCTCTAATTCGCACATATCCGCTGTAATTTGACTCTGTACTATCTAGTCATGTTAAGTTATCGTAACTGAGCACAATTCAACACCACAATGAACAATTTTGCTCGTTTTGGACGAATTATGCTCATTTTCGCACGATTCAGCCTCTAATTCGCACATATCCGCTGTAATTTGACTCTGTACTATCTAGTCATGTTAAGTTATCGTAACTGAGCACAATTCAACACCACAATGAACAATTTTGCTCGTTTTGAACGAATTATGCTCATTTTCGCACGATTCAGCCTCTAATTCGCACATATCCGCTGTAATTCGACTCTGTACTATCTAGTTATGTTAAGTTATCCTATCTGAGCACAATTCATCACCACAACGGACAATTTTGCTCGTTTTGCACGAATTATGCTCATTTTCGCACGATTCAGCCTCTAATTCGCACATATCCGCTGCAATTCGACTCTGTACTATCTAGTTATGTTAAGTCATCCTATCTGAGCACAATTCAACACCACAATGAACAATTTTGCTCGTTTTGCACGAATTTTGCTCGTTTTGAACGAATTTTGCTCATTTTCGAACGATTCAGCCTCTAATTCGCACATATCCGCTGTAATTCGACTCCGTACTATCTAGTCACGTTAAGTTATCGTAACTGAGCACAATTCAACACCACAATGAACAATTTTGCTCGTTTTGAACGAATTATGCTCATTTTCGCACGATTCAGCCTCTAATTCGCACATATCCGCTGCAATTCGACTCTGTACTATGTAGTTATGTTAAGTTATCCTATCTGAGCACAATGCAACACCACAATGAACAATTTTGCTCGTTTTGCACGAATTATGCTCGTTTTGAACGAATTTCTCTCATTTTCGAACGATTCCGCCTCTAATTCGCACATATCCGCTGTAATTCGCCTCTGTACTATCTAGTTATGTTAAGTTATCCTATCTGAGCACAATTCAACACCACAAGGAACAATTTTGCTCGTTCTGCACGAATTATGCTCATTTTCGCACGATTCAGCCTCTAATTCGCACATATCCGCTGCAATTCGACTCTGTACTATGTAGTTATGTTAAGTTATCCTATCTGAGCACAATGCAACACCACAATGAACAATTTTGCTCGTTTTGCACGAATTATGCTCGTTTTGAACGAATTTCTCTCATTTTCGAATGATTCCGCCTCTAATTCGCACATATCCGCTGTAATTCGCCTCTGTACTATCTAGTTATGTTAAGTTATCCTATCTGAGCACAATTCAACACCACAATGAACAATTTTGCTCGTTTTGCACGAATTATGCTCATTTTCGCACGATTCAGCCTCTAATTCGCACATATCCGCTGTGATTCGACTCTGTCCCATCTAGATATGTTAAGTTATCGTAACTGAGCACAATTCGACACCACAATGAACAATTTTGCTCGTAATGAAAGAATAATGCTCATTTTCGCACGATTCAGCCTCTAATTCGCACATATCTTCTGTAATTCGACTCTGTACTATCTAGTTATGTTAGGTTATGGTAACTGAGGACAATTCAACACCACAATGAACAATTTTGCTCGTTTTGAACGAATTATGCTCATTTTCGCACGATTCAGCCTCTAATTCGCACATATCCGCAGTAATTCGACTCTGTACTATCTAGTCATGTTAAGTTATCGTAACTGAGCACAATTCAACACCACAATGAACAATTTTGCTCGTTTTGAACGAATTATGCTCTCTTTCGCACGATTCAGCCTCTAATTCGCACATATCCGCTGTAATTCGACTCTGTACTATCTAGTTATGTTAAGTTATCCTATCTGAGCACAATTCAACACCACAATGAACAATTTTGCTCGTTTTGCACGAATTTTGCTCGTTTTGAACGAATTTTGCTCATTTTCGAACGATTCAGCCTCTAATTCGCACATATCCGCTGTAATTCGACTCCGTACTATCTAGTCACGTTAAGTTATCGTAACTGAGCACAATTCAACACCACAATGAACAATTTTGGTCGTTTTGAACGAATTATGCTCACTTTCGCACGATTCAGCCTCTAATTCGCACATATCCGCCGCAATTCGACTCTGTACTATCTAGTTATGTTAAGTTATCCTATCTGAGCACAATTCAACACCACAATGAACAATTTTGCTCGTTTTGCACGAATTTTGCTCGTTTTGAACGAATTTTGCTCATTTTCGAACGATTCAGCCTCTAATTCGCACATATCCGCTGTAATTCGACTCCGTACTATCTAGTCACGTTAAGTTATCGTAACTGAGCACAATTCAACACCACAATGAACAATTTTGGTCGTTTTGAACGAATTATGCTCACTTTCGCACGATTCAGCCTCTAATTCGCACATATCCGCCGCAATTCGACTCTGTACTATCTAGTTATGTTAAGTTATCCTATCTGAGCACAATTCAACACCACAATGAACAATTTTGCTCGTTTTGCACGAATTTTGCTCGTTTTGAACGAATTTTGCTCATTTTCGAACGATTCAGCCTCTAATTCGCACATATCCGCTGTACTTCGACTCTGTACTGTCTAGTTATGTTAAGTTATCCCATCTGAGCACAATTCAACACCGCAACGAACAATTTTGCTCGTTCTGCACGAATTATGCTCATTTTCGCACGATTCAGCCTCTAATTCGCACATATCCGCTGCAATTCGACTCTGTACTATCTAGTTATGTTAAGTTATCCTATCTGAGCACAATTCAACACCACAATGAACAATTTTGCTCGTTTTGCACGAATTTTGCTCGTTTTGAACGAATTTTGCTCATTTTCGAACGATTCAGCCTCTAATTCGCACATATCCGCTGTAATTCGCCTCTGTACTATCTAGTTATGTTAAGTTATCCTATCTGAGCACAATTCAACACCACAATGAACAATTTTGCACGTTTTGCACGAATTATGCTCATTTTCGCACGATTCAGCCTCTAATTCGCACATATCCGCTGTAATTCGACTCTGTACTATCTAGTTATGTTAAGTTATCCTATCTGAGCACAATTCAACACCACAATGAACAATTTTGATCGTTTTTAACGAATTATGCTCATTTTCGCACGATTCAGCATCTAATTCGCACATATCCGCTGTAATTCGACTCTGTACTATCTAGTCATGTTAAGTTATCGTAACTGAGCACAATTCAACACCACAATGAACAATTTTGCTCGTTTTGAACGAATTATGCTCATTTTCGCACGATTCAGCCTCTAGTTCGCACATATACGCTGTAATTCGACTCTGTACTATCTAGTTATGTTAGGTTATGGTAACTGAGCACAATTCAACACCACAATGAACGATTTTGCTCGTTTTGAACGAATTATGCTCATTTTCGCACGATTCAGCCTCTAATTCGCACATATCCGCTGTAATTCGACTCTGTACTATCTAGTCATGTTAAGTTATCGTAACTAAACACAATTCAACACCACAATGAACAATTTTGATCGTTTTGAACGAATTATGCTCATTTTCGCACGATTCAGCCTTTAGTTCGCACACATCCGCTGTAATTCGACTCTGTACTATCTAGTTATGTTAAGTTATCCTATCTGAGCACAATTCAACACCACAATGAACAATTTTGCTCGTTTTGCACGAATTTTGCTCGTTTTGAACGAATTTTGCTCATTTTCGAACGATTCAGCCTCTAATTCGCACATATCCGCTGTAATTCGACTCTGTACTATCTAGTTATGTTAAGTTATCCTACCTGAGCACAATTCAACACCACAATGAACAATTTTGCTCGTTCTGCACGAATTATGCTCATTTTCGCACGATTCAGCCTCTAATTCGCACATATCCGCTGTAATTCGACTCTGTACTATCTAGTTATGTTAAGTTATCCTATCTGAGCACAATTCAACACCACAATGAACAATTTTCATCGTTCTGAACGAATTATGCTCATTTTCGCACGATTCAGCCTCTAATTCGCACATATCCGCTGTAATTCGACTCTGTACTATCTAGTCATGTTAAGTTATCGTAACTGAGCACAATTCAACACCACAATGAACAATTTTGATCGTTTTGAACGAATTAATCTCATTTTCGCACGATTCAGCCTCTAATTCGCACATATCCGCTGTAATTCGACTCTGTACTATCTAGTCATGTTAAGTTATCGTAACTGAGCACAATTCAACACCACAATGAACAATTTTGCTCGATTTGAACGAATTATGCTCATTTTCGCACGATTCAGCCTCGAATTCGCACATATCCGCTGTAATTCGATTCTGTACTATCTAGTCATGTAAAGTTATGGTAACTGAGCACAATTCAACACCACAATGAACAATTTTGCTCGTTTTGCACGAATTATGCTCATTTTCGCACGATTCAGCCTCTAATTCGCACATATCCGCTGTAATTCGACTCTGTACTATCTAGTCATGTTAAGTTATCGTAACTGAGCACAATTCAACACCACAATGAACAATTTTGATCGTTTTGAACGAATTATGCTCATTTTCGCACGATTCAGCCTCTAATTCGCACATATCCGCTGTAATTCGACTCTGTACTAGCTAGTTATGTTAAGTTATCCTATCTGAGCACAATTCAACACCACAATGAACAATTTTGCACGTTTTGCACGAATTATGCTCATTTTCGCACGATTCAGCCTCTAATTCGCACATATCCGCTGTAATTCGACTCTGTACTATCTAGTTATGTTAAGTTATCCTATCTGAGCACAATTCGAGCCCACAATGAACAATTTTGCACGTTTTGCACGAATTATGCTCATTTTCGCACGATTCAGCCTCTAATTCGCACATATCCGCTGTAATTCGACTCTGTACTATCTAGTTATGTTAAGTTATCCTATCTGAGCACAATTCAACACCACAATGAACAATTTTGCTCGTTTTGAACGAATTTTGCTCATTTTCGAACGATTCAGCCTCTAATTCGCACATATCCCCTGTAATTCGACTCTGTACTATCTAGTTATGTTAGGTTATCGTAACTGAGCACAATTCAACACCACAATGAACAATTTTGCTCGTTTTGAACGAATTATGCTCATTTTCGCACGATTCAGCCTCTAGTTCGCACATATCCGCTGTAATTCGACTCTGTACTATCTAGTTATGTTAAGTTATCCTATCTGAGCACAATTCAACACCACAATGAACAATTTTGCTCGTTTTGCACGAATTTTGCTCGTTTTGAACGAATTTTGCTCATTTTCGAACGATTCAGCCTCTAATTCGCACATATCCGCTGTAATTCGACTCTGTACTATCTAGTTATGTTAAGTTATCGTAACTGAGCACAATTCAACACCACAATGAACAATTTTGCTCGTTTTGAACGAATTATGCTCATTTTCGCACGATTCAGCCTCTAGTTCGCACACATCCGCTGTAATTCGACTCTGTACTATCTAGTTATGTTAAGTTATCCTATCTGAGCACAATTCAACACCACAATGAACAATTTTGCTCGTTTTGCACGAATTTTGCTCGTTTGGAACGAATTTTGCTCATTTTCGAACGATTCAGCCTCTAATTCGCACATATCCGCTGTAATTCGACTCTGTACTATCTAGTTATGTTAAGTTATCCTATCTGAGCACAATTCGACACCACAATGAACAATTCTGCACGTTTTGCACGAATTATGCTCATTTTCGCACGATTCAGCCTCTAATTCGCACATATCCGCTGTAATTCGACTCTGTACTATCTAGTTATGTTACGTTATCGTAACTGAGCACAATTCAACACCACAATGAACAATTTTGCTCGTTTTGAACGAATTATGCTCATTTTCGCACGATTCAGCCTCTAGTTCGCACATATCCGCTGTAATTCGACTCTGTACTATCTAGTTATGTTAAGTTATCCTATCTGAGCACAATTCAACACCACAATGAACAATTTTGCTCGTTTTGCACGAATTTTGCTCGTTTTGAACGAATTTTGCTCATTTTCGAACGATTCAGCCTCTAATTCGCACATATCCGCTGTAATTCGACTCTGTACTATCTAGTTATGTTAAGTTATCCTATCTGAGCACAATTCGACACCACAATGAACAATTCTGCACGTTTTGCACGAATTATGCTCATTTTCGCACGATTCAGCCTCTAATTCGCACATATCCGCTGTAATTCGACTCTGTACTATCTAGTCATGTTAAGTTATCGTAACTGAGCACAATTCAACACCACAATGAACAATTTTGATCGTTTTGAACGAATTATGCTCATTTTCGCACGATTCAGCCTCTAATTCGCACATATCCGCTGTAATTCGACTCTGTACTATCTAGTTATGTTAAGTTATCGTAACTGAGCACAATTCAACACCACAATGAACAATTTTGCTCGTTTTGCACGAATTTTGCTCGTTTTGAACGAATTTTGCACATTTTCGAACGATTCAGCCTCTAATTCGCACATATCCGCTGTAATTCGACTCTGTACTATCTACCTATGTAAAGTTATCCTATCTGAGCACAATTCGACACCACAATGAACAATTTTGCACGTTTTGCACGAATTATGCTCATTTTCGCACGATTCAGCCTCTAATTCGCACATATCCGCTGTAATTCGACTCTGTACTATCTAGTTATGTTAAGTTATACTATCTGAGCACAATTCAACACCACAATGAACAATTTTGCTCGTTTTGAACGAATTATGCTCATTTTCGCACGATTCAGCCTCTAATTCGCACATATCCGCTGTAATTCGACTCTGTACTATCTAGTCATGTTAAGTTATCGTAACTGAGCACAATTCAACACCACAATGAACAATTTTGATCGTTTTGAACGAATTATGCTCATTTTCGCACGATTCAGCCTCTAATTCGCACATATCCGCTGTAATTCGACTCTGTACTATCTAGTTATGTTAAGTTATCCTATCTGAGCACAATTCAACACCACAATGAACAATTTTGCTCGCTCTGCACGAATTATGCTCATTTTCGCACGATTCAGCCTCTAATTCGCACATATCCGCTGTAATTCGACTCTGTACTATCTAGTTATGTTAAGTTATCCTATCTGAGCACAATTCGACACCACAATGAACAATTTTGCACGTTTAGCATGAATTATGCTCATTTTTGCACGATTCAGCCTCTAATTCGCACATATCCGCTGTAATTCGAGTCTGTACTATCTAGTTATGTTAAGTTATCCTATCTGAGCACAATTCAACACCACAATGAACAATTTTGCTCGTTTTGAACGAATTATGCTCATTTTCGCACGATTCAGCCTCTAATTCGCACATATCCGCTGTAATTCGACTCTGTACTATCTAGTCATGTTAAGTTATCGTAACTGAGCACAATTCAACACCACAATGAACAATTTTGATCGTTTTGAACGAATTATGCTCATTTTCGCACGATTCAGCCTCTAATTCGCACATATCCGCTGTAATTCGACTCTGTACTATCTAGTCATGTTAAGTTATCGTAACTGAGCACAATTCAACACCACAATGAACAATTTTGATCGTTTTGAACGAATTATGCTCATTTTCGCACGATTCAGCCTCTAATTCGCACATATCCGCTGTAATTCGACTCTGTACTATCTAGTCATGTTAAGTTATCGTAACTGAGCACAATTCAACACCACAATGAACAATTTTGCTCGTTTTGAACGAATTATGCTCATTTTCGCACGATTCAGCCTCGAATTCGCACATATCCGCTGTAATTCGATTCTGTACTATCTAGTCATGTAAAGTTATCGTAACTGAGCACAATTCAGCACCACAATGATCAATTTTGCTCGTTTTGCACGAATTTTGCTCATTTTCGCACGATTCAGCCTCTAATTCGCACATATCCGCTGTAATTCGACTCTGTACTATCTAGTCATGTTAAGTTATCGTAACTGAGCACAATTCAACACCACAATGAACAATTTTGATCGTTTTGAACGAATTATGCTCATTTTCGCACGATTCAGCCTCTAATTCGCACATATCCGCTGTAATTCGACTCTGTACTATCTAGTCATGTTAAGTTATCGTAACTGAGCACAATTCAACACCACAATGAACAATTTTGATCGTTTTGAACGAATTATGCTCATTTTCGCACGATTCAGCCTCTAATTCGCACATATCCGCTGTAATTCGACTCTGTACTATCTAGTTATGTTAAGTTATCCTATCTGAGCACAATTCAACACCACAATGAACAATTTTGCTCGTTCTGCACGAATTATGCTCATTTTCGCACGATTCAGCCTCTAATTCGCACATATCCGCTGTAATTCGAGTCTGTACTATCTAGTTATGTTAAGTTATCCTATCTGAGCACAATTCGACACCACAATGAACAATTTTGCACGTTTTGCACGAATTATGCTCATTTTCGCACGATTCAGCCTCTAATTCGCACATATCCGCTGTAATTCGACTCTGTACTATCTAGTTATGTTAAGTTATCGTAACTGAGCACAATTCAACACCACAATGAACAATTTTGCTCGTTTTGAACGAATTATGCTCATTTTCGCACGATTCAGCCTCGAATTCGCACATATCCGCTGTAATTCGATTCTGTACTATCTAGTCATGTAAAGTTATCGTAACTGAGCACAATTCAACACCACAATGATCAATTTTGCTCGTTTTGCACGAATTATGCTCATTTTCGCACGATTCAGCCTCTAATTCGCACATATCCGCTGTAATTCGACTCTGTACTATCTAGTCATGTTAAGTTATCGTAACTGAGCACAATTCAACACCACAATGAACAATTTTGATCGTTTTGAAAGAATTATGCTCATTTTCGCACGATTCAGTCTCTAATTCGCACATATCCGCTGTAATTCGACTCTGTACTAGCTAGTTATGTTAAGTTATCCTATCTGAGCACAATTCGACACCACAATGAACAATTTTGCACGTTTTGCACGAATTATGCTCATTTTCGCACGATTCAGCCTCTAATTCGCACATATCCGCTGTAATTCGACTCTGTACTATCTAGTTATGTTAAGTTATCGTAACTGAGCACAATTCAACACCACAATGAACAATTTTGCTCGTTTTGAACGAATTATGCTCATTTTCGCACGATTCAGCCTCTAGTTCGCACATATACGCTGTAATTCGACTCTGTACTATCTAGTTATGTTAGGTTATGGTAACTGAGCACAATTCAACACCACAATGAACGATTTTGCTCGTTTTGAACGAATTATGCTCATTTTCGCACGATTCAGCCTCTAATTCGCACATATCCGCTGTAATTCGACTCTGTACTATCTAGTCATGTTAAGTTATCGTAACTGAGCACAATTCAACACCACAATGAACAATTTTGATCGTTTTGAACGAATTATGCTCATTTTCGCACGATTCAGCCTCTAATTCGCACATATCCGCTGTAATTCGACTCTGTACTATCTAGTTATGTTAAGTTATCCTATCTGAGCACAATTCGACACCACAATGAACAATTTTGCACGTTTTGCACGAATTATGCTCATTTTCGCACGATTCAGCCTCTAATTCGCACATATCCGCTGTAATTCGACTCTGTACTATCTAGTTATGTTAAGTTATCCTATCTGAGCACAATTCGACACCACAATGAACAATTTTGCACGTTTTGCACGAATTATGCTCATTTTCGCACGATTCAGCCTCTAATTCGCACATATCCGCTGTAATTCGACTCTGTACTATCTAGTTATGTTAAGTTATCCTATCTGAGCACAATTCGACACCACAATGAACAATTTTGATCGTTTTGAACGAATTATGCTCATTTTCGCACGATTCAGCCTCTAATTCGCACATATCCGCTGTAATTCGACTCTGTACTATCTAGTCATGTTAAGTTATCGTAACTGAGCACAACACAACACCACAATGAACAATTTTGATCGTTTTGAACGAATTATGCTCATTTTCGCACGATTCAGCCTCTAATTCGCACATATCCGCTGTAATTCGACTCTGTACTATCTAGTTATGTTAAGTTACCCTATCTGAGCACAATTCAACACCACAATGAAAAATTTTGCTCGTTTTGCACGAATTATGCTCATTTTCGCACGATTCAGCCTCTAATTCGCACATATCCGCTGTAATTCGACTCTGTACTATCTAGTTATGTTAAGTTATCCTATCTGAGCACAATTCAACACCACAATGAACAATTTTGCTCGTTTTGCACGAATTTTGCTCGTTTTGAACGAATTTTGCTCATTTTCGAACGATTCAGCCTCTAATTCGCACATACCCGCTGTAATTCGACTCTGTACTATCTAGTTATGTTAAGTTATCGTAACTGAGCACAATTCAACACCACAATGAACAATTTTGCTCGTTTTGCACGAATTTTGATCGTTTTGAACGAATTTTGCTCATTTTCGAACGATTCAGCCTCTAATTCGCACATATCAGCTGTAATTCGACTCTGTACTATCTAGTTATGTTAAGTTATCCTATCTGAGCACAATTCGACACCACAATGAACAATTTTGCACGTTTTGCACGAATTATGCTCATTTTCGCACGATTCAGCCTCTAATTCGCACATATCCGCTGTAATTCGACTCTGTACTATCTAGTTATGTTAAGTTATCCTATCTGAGCACAATTCAACACCACAATGAACAATTTTGCTCGTTTTGAACGAATTATGCTCATTTTCGCACGATTCAGCCTCTAGTTCGCACATATACGCTGTAATTCGACTCTGTACTATCTAGTTATGTTAGGTTATGGTAACTGAGCACAATTCAACACCACAATGAACGATTTTGCTCGTTTTGAACGAATTATGCTCATTTTCGCACGATTCAGCCTCTAATTCGCACATATCCGCTGTAATTCGACTCTGTACTATCTAGTCATGTTAAGTTATCGTAACTGAGCACAATTCAACACCACAATGAACAATTTTGATCGTTTTGAACGAATTATGCTCATTTTCGCACGATTCAGCCTCTAATTCGCACATATCCGCTGTGATTCGACTCTGTACTATCTAGTTATGTTAAGTTATCCTATCTGAGCACAATTCGACACCACAATGAAAAATTTTGCTCGTTTTGCACGAATTATGCTCATTTTCGCACGATTCCGCCTCTAATTCGCACATATCCGCTGTAATTCGACTCTGTACTATCTAGTTATGTTAAGTTATCCTATCTGAGCACAATTCAACACCACAATGAACAATTTTGCTCGTTTTGAACGAATTTTGCTCATTTTCGAACGATTCAGCCTCTAATTCGCACATATCCGCTGTAATTCGACTCTGTACTATCTAGTCATGTTAAGTTATCGTAACTGAGCACAATTCAACACCACAATGAACAATTTTGATCGTTTTGAACGAATTATGCTCATTTTCGCACGATTCAGCCTCTAATTCGCACATATCCGCTGTAATTCGACTCTGTACTATCTAGTCATGTTAAGTTATCGTAACTGAGCACAATTCAACACCACAATGAACAATTTTGCTCGTTTTGAACGAATTATGCTCATTTTCGCACGATTCAGCCTCGAATTCGCACATATCCGCTGTAATTCGATTCTGTACTATCTAGTCATGTAAAGTTATCGTAACTGAGCACAATTCAGCACCACAATGATCAATTTTGCTCGTTTTGCACGAATTTTGCTCATTTTCGCACGATTCAGCCTCTAATTCGCACATATCCGCTGTAATTCGACTCTGTACTATCTAGTCATGTTAAGTTATCGTAACTGAGCACAATTCAACACCACAATGAACAATTTTGATCGTTTTGAACGAATTATGCTCATTTTCGCACGATTCAGCCTCTAATTCGCACATATCCGCTGTAATTCGACTCTGTACTATCTAGTCATGTTAAGTTATCGTAACTGAGCACAATTCAACACCACAATGAACAATTTTGATCGTTTTGAACGAATTATGCTCATTTTCGCACGATTCAGCCTCTAATTCGCACATATCCGCTGTAATTCGACTCTGTACTATCTAGTCATGTTAAGTTATCGTAACTGAGCACAATTCAACACCACAATGAACAATTTTGATCGTTTTGAACGAATTATGCTCATTTTCGCACGATTCAGCCTCTAATTCGCACATATCCGCTGTAATTCGACTCTGTACTATCTAGTTATGTTAAGTTATCCTATATGAGCACAATTCAACACCACAATGAACAATTTTGCTCGTTCTGCACGAATTATGCTCATTTTCGCACGATTCAGCCTCTAATTCGCACATATCCGCTGTAATTCGACTCTGTACTATCTAGTTATGTTAAGTTATCCTATCTGAGCACAATTCGACACCACAATGAACAATTTTGCACGTTTTGCACGAATTATGCTCATTTTCGCACGATTCAGCCTCTAATTCGCACATATCCGCTGTAATTCGACTCTGTACTATCTAGTTATGTTAAGTTATCGTAACTGAGCACAATTCAACACCACAATGAACAATTTTGCTCGTTTTGAACGAATTATGCTCATTTTCGCACGATTCAGCCTCGAATTCGCACATATCCGCTGTAATTCGATTCTGTACTATCTAGTCATGTAAAGTTATCGTAACTGAGCACAATTCAACACCACAATGATCAATTTTGCTCGTTTTGCACGAATTATGCTCATTTTCGCACGATTCAGCCTCTAATTCGCACATATCCGCTGTAATTCGACTCTGTACTATCTAGTCATGTTAAGTTATCGTAACTGAGCACAATTCAACACCACAATGAACAATTTTGATCGTTTTGAACGAATTATGCTCATTTTCGCACGATTCAGCCTCTAATTCGCACATATCCGCTGTAATTCGACTCTGTACTAGCTAGTTATGTTAAGTTATCCTATCTGAGCACAATTCGACACCACAATGAACAATTTTGCACGTTTTGCACGAATTATGCTCATTTTCGCACGATTCAGCCTCTAATTCGCACATATCCGCTGTAATTCGACTCTGTACTATCTAGTTATGTTAAGTTATCGTAACTGAGCACAATTCAACACCACAATGAACAATTTTGCTCGTTTTGAACGAATTATGCTCATTTTCGCACGATTCAGCCTCTAGTTCGCACATATACGCTGTAATTCGACTCTGTACTATCTAGTTATGTTAGGTTATGGTAACTGAGCACAATTCAACACCACAATGAACGATTTTGCTCGTTTTGAACGAATTATGCTCATTTTCGCACGATTCAGCCTCTAATTCGCACATATCCGCTGTAATTCGACTCTGTACTATCTAGTCATGTTAAGTTATCGTAACTGAGCACAATTCAACACCACAATGAACAATTTTGATCGTTTTGAACGAATTATGCTCATTTTCGCACGATTCAGCCTCTAATTCGCACATATCCGCTGTAATTCGACTCTGTACTATCTAGTTATGTTAAGTTATCCTATCTGAGCACAATTCGACACCACAATGAACAATTTTGCACGTTTTGCACGAATTATGCTCATTTTCGCACGATTCAGCCTCTAATTCGCACATATCCGCTGTAATTCGACTCTGTACTATCTAGTTATGTTAAGTTATCCTATCTGAGCACAATTCGACACCACAATGAACAATTTTGCACGTTTTGCACGAATTATGCTCATTTTCGCACGATTCAGCCTCTAATTCGCACATATCCGCTGTAATTCGACTCTGTACTATCTAGTTATGTTAAGTTATCCTATCTGAGCACAATTCAACACCACAATGAACAATTTTGCTCGTTTTGAACGAATTTTGCTCATTTTCGAACGATTCAGCCTCTAATTCGCACATATCCGCTGTAATTCGACTCTGTACTATCTAGTTATGTTAGGTTATCGTAACTGAGCACAATTCAACCCCACAATGAACAATTTTGCTCGTTTTGAACGAATTATGCTCATTTTCGCACGATTCAGCCTCTAGTTCGCACATATCCGCTGTAATTCGACTCTGTACTATCTAGTTATGTTAAGTTATCCTATCTGAGCACAATTCAACACCACAATGAACAATTTTGCTCGTTTTGCACGAATTTTGCTCATTTTCGAACGATTCAGCCTCTAATTCGCACATATCCGCTGTAATTCGACTCTGTACTATCTAGTTATGTTAAGTTATCCTATCTGAGCACAATTCAACACCACAATGAACAATTTTGATCGTTTTGAACGAATTATGCTCATTTTCGCACGATTCAGCCTCTAATTCGCACATATCCGCTGTAATTCGACTCTGTACTATCTAGTTATGTTAAGTTATCCTATCTGAGCACAATTCAACACCACAATGAAAAATTTTGCTCGTTTTGCACGAATTATGCTCATTTTCGCACGATTCAGGCTCTAATTCGCACATATCCGCTGTAATTCGACTCTGTACTATCTAGTTATGTTAAGTTATCCTATCTGAGCACAATTCAACACCACAATGAACAATTTTGCTCGTTTTGCACGAATTTTGCTCGTTTTGAACGAATTTTGCTCATTTTCGAACGATTCAGCCTCTAATTCGCACATACCCGCTGTAATTCGACTCTGTACTATCTAGTTATGTTAAGTTATCGTAACTGAGCACAATTCAACACCACAATGAACAATTTTGCTCGTTTTGCACGAATTTTGATCGTTTTGAACGAATTTTGCTCATTTTCGAACGATTCAGCCTCTAATTCGCACATATCAGCTGTAATTCGACTCTGTACTATCTAGTTATGTTAAGTTATCCTATCTGAGCACAATTCGACACCACAATGAACAATTTTGCACGTTTTGCACGAATTATGCTCATTTTCGCACGATTCAGCCTCTAATTCGCACATATCCGCTGTAATTCGACTCTGTACTATCTAGTTATGTTAAGTTATCCTATCTGAGCACAATTCAACACCACAATGAACAATTTTGCTCGTTTTGAACGAATTATGCTCATTTTCGCACGATTCAGCCTCTAGTTCGCACATATACGCTGTAATTCGACTCTGTACTATCTAGTTATGTTAGGTTATGGTAACTGAGCACAATTCAACACCACAATGAACGATTTTGCTCGTTTTGAACGAATTATGCTCATTTTCGCACGATTCAGCCTCTAATTCGCACATATCCGCTGTAATTCGACTCTGTACTATCTAGTCATGTTAAGTTATCGTAACTGAGCACAATTCAACACCACAATGAACAATTTTGATCGTTTTGAACGAATTATGCTCATTTTCGCACGATTCAGCCTCTAATTCGCACATATCCGCTGTGATTCGACTCTGTACTATCTAGTTATGTTAAGTTATCCTATCTGAGCACAATTCGACACCACAATGAACAATTTTGCACGTTTTGCACGAATTATGCTCATTTTCGCACGATTCAGCCTCTAATTCGCACATATCCGCTGTAATTCGACTCTGTACTATCTAGTTATGTTAAGTTATCCTATCTGAGCACAATTCGACACCACAATGAACAATTTTGCACGTTTTGCACGAATTATGCTCATTTTCGCACGATTCAGCCTCTAATTCGCACATATCCGCTGTAATTCGACTCTGTACTATCTAGTTATGTTAAGTTATCCTATCTGAGCACAATTCAACACCACAATGAACAATTTTGCTCGTTTTGAACGAATTTTGCTCATTTTCGAACGATTCAGCCTCTAATTCGCACATATCCGCTGTAATTCGACTCTGTACTATCTAGTTATGTTAGGTTATCGTAACTGAGCACAATTCAACCCCACAATGAACAATTTTGCTCGTTTTGAACGAATTATGCTCATTTTCGCACGATTCAGCCTCTAATTCGCACATATCCGCTGTAATTCGACTCTGTACTATCTAGTCATGTTAAGTTATCGTAACTGAGCACAATTCAACACCACAATGAACAATTTTGATCGTTTTGAACGAATTATGCTCATTTTCGCACGATTCAGCCTCTAATTCGCACATATCCGCTGTAATTCGACTCTGTACTATCTAGTCATGTTAAGTTATCGTAACTGAGCACAATTCAACACCACAATGAACAATTTTGCTCGTTTTGAACGAATTATGCTCATTTTCGCACGATTCAGCCTCGAATTCGCACATATCCGCTGTAATTCGATTCTGTACTATCTAGTCATGTAAAGTTATCGTAACTGAGCACAATTCAGCACCACAATGATCAATTTTTGCTCGTTTTGCACGAATTTTGCTCATTTTCGCACGATTCAGCCTCTAATTCGCACATATCCGCTGTAATTCGACTCTGTACTATCTAGTCATGTTAAGTTATCGTAACTGAGCACAATTCAACACCACAATGAACAATTTTGATCGTTTTGAACGAATTATGCTCATTTTCGCACGATTCAGCCTCTAATTCGCACATATCCGCTGTAATTCGACTCTGTACTATCTAGTCATGTTAAGTTATCGTAACTGAGCACAATTCAACACCACAATGAACAATTTTGCTCGTTTTGAACGAATTATGCTCATTTTCGCACGATTCAGCCTCTAGTTCGCACATATACGCTGTAATTCGACTCTGTACTATCTAGTTATGTTAGGTTATGGTAAACTGAGCACAATTCAACACCACAATGAACGATTTTGCTCGTTTTGAACGAATTATGCTCATTTTCGCACGATTCAGCCTCTAATTCGCACATATCCGCTGTAATTCGACTCTGTACTATCTAGTCATGTTAAGTTATCGTAACTGAGCACAATTCAACACCACAATGAACAATTTTGATCGTTTTGAACGAATTATGCTCATTTTCGCACGATTCAGCCTCTAATTCGCACATATCCGCTGTAATTCGACTCTGTACTATCTAGTTATGTTAAGTTATCCTATCTGAGCACAATTCGACACCACAATGAACAATTTTGCACGTTTTGCACGAATTATGCTCATTTTCGCACGATTCAGCCTCTAATTCGCACATATCCGCTGTAATTCGACTCTGTACTATCTAGTTATGTTAAGTTATCCTATCTGAGCACAATTCGACACCACAATGAACAATTTTGCACGTTTTGCACGAATTTATGCTCATTTTCGCACGATTCAGCCTCTAATTCGCACATATCCGCTGTAATTCGACTCTGTACTATCTAGTTATGTTAAGTTATCCTATCTGAGCACAATTCAACACCACAATGAACAATTTTGCTCGTTTTGAACGAATTTTGCTCATTTTCGAACGATTCAGCCTCTAATTCGCACATATCCGCT